>NC_037540.1:38618030-38634726 GCF_001531365.2 Cynara cardunculus var. scolymus | reverse complement strand
AAAAGTATTATATGAAACAATTTCACAAGATTAAACAATTTCATGAAAAAATTTCATAAGATTAAATAATGAAATCGACAGATGAAGGTGGTTTGCACGGWTTACACAAATGAGGGCGGTTTTCATATGATCACTCCTATATATATATATATATATATATATATATATATATATAATTATATTATATCAAAACACAACATTTCTTGAACTAAAAAGATTATATATAAATAAAAAAATATTGCATTAATCATTGTTTTTTCTCATTTAAATCGGCTCCAAATCTCTTCAACCAAATCCGCTTACAGTTGATGTAATTTTTATTTGTGTTGCTTTATTAATCGTGCATATTAAGTTATATTATATGTAATTTTATAGATTATAGTATATGTACTTTTATCTATATTATAAAACAATATATATTATATATAGAATTTTTTTTAAAAAGATAAATTAATTTAATTAAAAAAATAAATTGACATTAATCTCTTTAATAGAATATATTGTTTTTTATAACAATTATATTACCCTTGGGTTTTGATTTTTAGAAAGTATGAAAGTAGAGGGGCTAAGAGTGTAAATTGGCTATATTGAGGGTTTAGTTTAAAAAGGTTAGAAAACCCATTTAATTTAATTAAGCATCATCTCTTTCATTTGTACCTCAAGATAAAGTTTATTCTTATTTTGAGTTTAAATTTTATTTAGGCATGGGTGTACAAAATGTGGGAGTAGATCTTTTGATGCATGATTTTATTTCCAAAGTCTAAAAAATAGTCACTTTACCAAATATTTCCCCGCTTTGACCCTAGCCAAGTTACCATCCTGACTTAAAAGAGCTTTTGATCCACATTTAGTGTTGACCACTGACAATGGAGAATTCAGACTTAGTTCAAGCTGATGGTAGTGTATGTGCATGTGAATTGATGCCAAGAGTGAATTGAGCGGATATGATAGATTCATACCCTTCGTGAGATGTCTATGATATTAGCCTGTGTTCATCTTGGATTTGTCTTGTTTGTCAGTTATTGATATACTTGTCAAATTGCATTCTCATGAAAGATTGCATTCTCATGAAAGGCTATGAATATTTATGAAAACTCGTAATCAACGAGTCTTATATCGTGCTAAATTCTTAGAATTTGCCCAAGGACGGCCAAAGTTCGAAGTGTGGGCATATTTTGATAACATCGGATTTTCATGTTTTACTTTGTGTTTATAGGCTCAAAATCCTTACTTTTTATATTTTAGCAGGCGTAATTTATTTTTTATAAGCTTAATCCAAGTTTTAAGTTGACCAGAGCAAGAAATGCACGAGAAATGCTAGGAAAAATGATTGTCGTGCTTAATAGGGTTGTATGATACATGTAAAAAAAAAAAAGCAAAACAGGGGAAAATGCTACCCTACCATGCAAGGTTCGCATGCAAGGTCACACATTGTGGTATGAACTTAAGGCTATCGAAACATGCTACTCTGCCATGCAAGGGTCGCACATTTTGGTATGAACTTACGATACAAAAAATGCTACCCTGGCATGTCAGGGTTGCATGCAAGGGTCGTATATTTTCCTGAGGGACTAATTTTGACTTTTTTGATTCTTGAGCAGTTTTTCCATTTGCTTGTAAAAATTGACTTGGAAACCATTGTTTAGGGAGAGGAGACTTAGGGACGATTTTTGGGAGAAAGTGAGAAGATTTGAACCGATTTCTACCTCTTCGTTCCGTTTAGTTTAGTCGAGTAACTCGTTTTTATTTACAACAATAGTCAACCTTTAAATCGTTGATGTATTTTTTTGAGATTTCTTTGTAAGATGTTATGAACGAGTTTATTTGCTTGATTTTTATATGAATGTCATTTTCATTTTAGTTATCAATTAATTCATGTTCTTTTAGGAAACAACAATTCAAAACCCTAGATACGTAATCATTTGGTCTTAATAATGTTTTCAATTTGCTTCTTGCAATCGATACTGTAATAAATCGAGCTTATGAGCTTATTGCTTTGAATTGATGATAATACTAACTCGTTAGTGTTGACCACACCTATAAATTTGAGAGTTTTTTCAAATTGCCATTTGGGATTAAAATTTGATTAAAGAACTTGTTTTTATCAATGTATATCTCTAAGGAAAATTGAGGTTGTCAAAGATTTTGACAACTAAGCCAATTTGGGCTTGTTTTACCATTTTGCATCATATGAATTAATGATAGCGTTTGCATAACAATCGAAAGTGAGATATTGTTGGTCTTTTGAATTATATTTTTTACTCGTATAATTAGTGTTAGTAAATATCTTAATCCACCCCCTTTTGCTTAAAGTATAGAAGTTGAATGATAGTCACATTCAATCACTATGGATTCGGCCTGACTTACCACTATTACAATTAATATTGTGATTTACAACAGTTAGAGCTTAATATTTATCAGTCTCGACAACTGTTATTCTTTGAAGTAGAGGATTGAATTTAATTTCTTAGTTTGTGATCCATGCTTAATTGATCCAGATTCAAGTGTTCGGTTTGGGTTTCATGTGCGCTTTTGATCATTTCAATCGATTAAAGTTTAATTCTACGTTTATCGTGATTAAGTTGAGTTTTCTTTTAACCATTTTTGAATCGAAATGCATATATTATCAAATGGATTATTACTTCTATGTTATACTAGATTAGCATGTTTGGATTATTACCTTAACTGTGATACGGTATTTTTACAAGTTTTTGGAAATTAACACATGTGGTGTGATAAATGATTCTTGGGTTAAAAGGACTTGCATAACAGAAGTTAGGAGTGTTAGGTTTGTGTTGGTCCGCACAGAGGAGGGGATATTATAAATAATATATATATATATATGTATGTGTGTGTATGTATGTATGTATGTATATATACACACAAAGAGAGGAAAGTTCAGTGGAAAACCTCAAAAAAATAAAAAAAACTGAGGAACACCCTGGTAACCGTTCATCTAGACGATATGCACATGTCTATACTGGTAGTAGAAGATGTTTCTTGGTTTTTATGCACGTGTGCATTATACCAAACAAATTGCTTAAAATTATCAGTATGCACATGTGTATATCATCCACATGCACGGTTACCAGAGTGCTCCTCAGTTTTTTATTTCTTTTTACAGTTTCCCTTGAACCTGACTATATATATATATATACATATATATATATATAGAGAGAGAGAGAGAGAGAGAGAGAGCAGAGATCATTTGTTAACCATGAAAAAAGTATTAACTATAAAAACCATTTAGACCAATTACAAATCTTTGTTAAATTAGGTTCTTCTATCACCATACAATTAATATTAAGAACACAATTGTAATCTTCTTTTTTATCTTAACTTTACATTCATTAATGGGCGGTTACAAAAACATCAACTTCATGATTATATCTAAAATATTATGCTTATTATATCTTCAACATATATGTAGTCGTCAATGTTCATATATGTATATATTGTTCACATATGTTTTAGTGCGTTCATAAAAACAATATCTATATACATCTAACATTTGGCCAATATGTGTTCACAAGCGAAATACTTTGATTATATATTATTATGTTCATATGTACAAGTCAATTACTTTAATTAGTATTCATAAGTTTTAATAGGTGCAAATAAGTGTTCATAAGTATTCTCGTATGTTCATATGTGGAAGTCACGAACTAAGATTAGTTAATAAGTTACATATATGTTCATATGTATTCATAAGTGTTCATAATGCAACCCGGATGATTCTACGAACTATAAAAGGAATGAGTAATTACCGATTTCTAACCGATGTAATTAATTAATTATCGATTTGTAATCGATTTGGACATCTTTCCCAAAAATACCCTTCTTCACCTATGTTTTGATATCCATCATTTTTAATTAATTACAAATATACCACAATTGATCTCATCCGTAGATTTTAATAATCAAGGGCCAAGATTGGTTAACAAAGTTAACACCAATTATTGGGTTAACAAAAGAACGTGCCCCTATATATAGGCTTGTTTAATTGTTAACCTAATAATTAGTGTTAGCTATGTAAACTAATTCTAGCCTTTAATCTTTGTAATCTATGGATCAAATTAATCAGGGTATTTTTATAATAAATTAAAAAAATGATGCTTAATAAACATTGGTGAATAATCATGAATAAAGGGTAATTTTGAAAAAAAAATAGGAAGATTTCTTTTACCATTAATTACTTTTTCGCTAATTACTCCATCGTTTTGAAACCCACATCAAGCTTTAATTACTCCTTCATTTATTAATATGTAATTTTTAACTTATGAATGGTGTGAACTAATGAACAATTGTCATATATAAGTAGCTTTAATCATCGTCACTGGATGGGTCTAAAGATTTTGTGGTATACAGTAATGCTTCAAAACTGGATCTGGGGCGTGTATTGATGCGGAGAGAGAAATTTATTACTTACGCTTCCAGATAATTAAAAGATCACGACAAATAGTACCTGACACATGACATAGAACTTGCGGCCGTAGTTTTTGCATTGAAAATTTGGTGACATTATTTGTTGCGAACCAAATGTCAAATTTTCACTGACCATAAAAGCCCTCAACATTTGTTTAATCAAAATAAACTAAATATGCGGCAAAGATGATGGATTGAGTTGGTAAATGACTATGATTGTGAATTTTTTATCTTGGGAAGACAAACGTGGTGGCTGACGCGCTTAGTCCGAAGGAAAAGAGTGGAATAATTAAAGTCATAGCATTGAGAACAAACTTAATTCCCGACATTCATAATGAAATCTTGAGATGTCAAGGTAAAGTTGTCAAAAAAGATACATTCAAAGCCGTAAGAGTTGGTGGAATGATTTCAATCTTAACAAATAATGACAAATGGATTCTATGTTTCCAAGGCAGAATTTGGATACCACGTTTCGGAACAACCTTGAACTGATTTTAGACGAGAGTCACAGATTGTGATACTCGATTCATCCAAGAGTGAAGAATGATATTGCAAAATCATATCACAATGGATTTCATCATGAAGTTACCGCGAACTCCGAATGGATATGATGCTATATGGGTTATTATGGATCATCTAACTAAATCTAAGCAACTTCCTGCCTATTAAGGAGAATTATCCTTTAGAAAGGCTTGCAAAGATTTACATGGAAGAAATTGTGACTTGTCATGGTGTTCCGTTATCAATAGTCTCAGATAGGGACAACATATTTACCTCTAAGTTTTGGGAAAGCTTCTAAAGAGCTATGGGATCTCATATCAGATTAAGTACGACGTATTACCTTCAAACAGATCAGCAGAGTGAAAGAACGATTCAAACCCTTGAAGATATGCTGAGATCTTGTATTATTGATTTCGATGGATCTTGGGAAAATCATCTGCCTCTAGTTGAATTTGCTTACGACAATAGTTATCATTCCAGCATTCAATCAGTACCGTATGAGGTTTTGTATGGAAAAAGTGCATAACGTCATTGTGTTGGAATGAAGTAGGGGAAAAGCAATTGACTGGTCTAGAAATCATTCAAATAACTACTGAAAAGATAGATCAAATAAGAGAACGAATTAAAACAGCTTAGGACCGACAGAAAAGTTACGCTGACAGACATCATAAATCGATTGAATTTCTGATAGAAGATTTCGTAATGTTAAAAGTTTCTCCGTGGAAGAGTATCATTTGATTCGAGAAAAGAGGTAAGCTCAGTCCAAGGTACATTGGGCCATTCAGAATTTGTAAGCGGGTTGGTTCAGTAGCATATATCAGTTGGAGTTTCCTGAGGAACTCAATGCTATTCACAACACTTTCCATGTCTCTAACCTACGAATTTGTTTAGCCGATCCGAATTAGCAATACCATTACTTGAAGTGCAAATTGGTAGTAAATTTAATTTCATAGAAACCCCTGAGGCCGTCACTGACAAGAAAACAAAAGTTTTGAGAAATAAAGAAATCAATATTGTGAAGGTACAGTGGCATTTTCATAAGGGTCAAGAATGTACTTGGGAATTGGAATCAGAAATGAGATTAAAATATCCTCAGTTGTTTGATTAAATAGATTCCAGGAAAGAATTTTTTTGAACGAGAATAATATTATAACCAGGTTTATCGGTTAAAAAGTTCAAGGTTATTTTTTTATTATTGGTGGTAAGTTGAAGGGGTTTTTTTTGTTGATATTATGCTTAAATTATTTAAAAGCCTCACCGCCTTATTCTTAAAGTGCTTATTATATAAAATTATATGTTATCTCATTGGGATAAGGCAAGGTTTAAAAAGGGAAACTTAAAAAGAAAGTTTTATGGGTGTGTGTTCCTTGGTACGAACTTATCAGAAATCGAAAAGGGAAGAGTTAGAAGCTGAATTCTCTAAATTCTTAACTGTATTAGTTGATATTCATCTCCATAACTTCATTTCTTTGTAATTAAGATGAGTTATTTAAAACTTTCCTGTTTTGGTAATTTGGAAATTTGAACCGTATCGTTCTTTATATGAGGAGATGTTTATAAAACTGTTTTGGATGCTATAATTAGCATAATTGTGAGAATATGATATGTTTGTATCATGTGTTGGAATAAGGGTGACGTATCAAGGAGAGGTGTATTTTGATGATAAGGGTGATATACTAAGGAGAGGTGTATACTGGGATAAGGGTGTCATATGAGGGAGAGGTGTATACCAGGATAAGGGTTGCAAAAGCATGAGTTATAAAATCTGGGTTTTTAATGAAAACATTCATTGCTATCCCATCCTTATGATACGATGACTTGAAATTGTCGCATCTGTATGATGCGATAACTTAGAGTTATCGCATTCTAGTGATGCGATAAAAAGTGATTATCGCACCTTTTTAATGCCATGAGTGAGTTTATCGCATCCTTGTGATGCGACAAGATTGACTTATCGCACCTGTATGATACGACAAGTTGGGTTTATCGCATCAATGTGATGCGATGAGTTGATGTACTCGCACCAGTGTGTTGCGAGGAGATGGGTTGTCTCACCCCTGTGATGCGAGAAAATTTTATAATCATCTATATGATACGACAAATTTACTCAGAATGTGTTTATCAAGTTATTTGGCTATTTTGATGCGATAAATAAGGTTTATTATATTAAAATGATGTATATTTGTTATTATTACAAATATGAGTTTATAATCATGATTTGATGATTATTCACCCTGTAATAGCAACCAAGAGATTTCTCACTAAATCTCAAGGTCTAACCCTTATTTTGTGTTTCAAAAATATGTCTTACAGGTCGTGCTCAATCTGAAGATAAGGGGAAGGGAAAATTGTGAAGTATTACACACACACACACACACACACACATATATATATATATATATATATGCTTGCATGTGATTTTGAGCTATCATATTCTTCTTTTGTATTTGAATACTTGTTATGTATTCAAATGTTGTATATGGATATTGTGCAAAAATATTTGGTAGCTATTTTGTAATGTAGCTTTTGTAATTAGTGGGACTAATTGTATAAATTATATTTTTGATATACGAAAATATATGGTTATATGCAAATGTAATATTGGGGGTGTTACATGTGCATCCAAACAATTATCCAAAATATAAGTTAGCTTAAAAACTAACTTATAAGGTAGCTTATGTTTTTCAAATGATGCCTAAGAGGAAAGGTTCTTTCACCAAACACGGTTTACCGTTTAGCTATTCAAGGTCTTCCTCATCATGGAACTATTAAGAGACAAACAAACGACCCATAATTTGTTGAAGTTTCAACGATGATAATAGAAATAGTCAATAGATACATGAAGCTTGATGAAAAATGGAAGGTAGATGAAAATTTGTGAATACAAATTGATAAAGGTAGATGAAGATCTGTGAACATAAATAGATGCAGATTGATAGAGTTAGATGAAGGTTTTTGTTTTCATGTTATAACCAAGAAAGTCATTCTCACAAGAACCAAATCCCCCCACACACACACACACATATATATATATATATATATAGAGAGAGAGAGAGAGAGAGAGAGAAAGGAGTATCACCAACGAGTTTTACCAACGGTTGAATTTTGTTCGTGTTTTTCTACGGATTGTCACGATTATGCGACTAATTATAATTTGTCCGATCAACTATCAATCCGTCGATGATAATAACAGTACCGGCGGATCATCCACGACTTTTAAAATTTTATTTTTATCTTTTTAGGTGAAGATGACCTTAATGAACCTAATATAAGAAAATAACTCATGTTTACCAAAAACCCCTAAGCAATGCCCACTTTTAGTTATTTGTTTACATTAAATAAGGATTACAGATGTTTCGTAACATATCAATTCATATCGAGAATCTAAACATAAAGTAGGAATTAGGAATCTAAACAGAAAATATGTTGTAAAATGTAGAGAGAGAAACAAGTACATAGTGATGAGTTCTAAGAAAGAAAAAAAGATGAGGTCTTTTGAGGGATGGGAAGGTCAGCACCACCGCAACAACCAACATGTGTGGTTGGGACTCGAAAGGTGGCGACAACGAGGTCGTCGCCCTGTTACCAGTGATGAGGTGGTGTTGATTTTAGGGAGACAGAACTCGGGAGCATGAAGATCGAGCATGAAAGAGTAACCTATAACGTGACTAAATTTTTTCAGCTACTGATCTATTTCAACTTGGTTTCATAAGTTTTTTCTCCTTTTTCTTGAGTTTCAGTGTGAGTTTGTGCACACTATTGGAAAGGTTATGCATATATGGACATAATTAAATGAGAATTATAAGAACTACTAGTAATTAATGTGGCATTTCACATTTGAAATAGTGCAAGTGCAAGTAAAATGTTGTATCCCAGTGTAAATAAAAATCGCCAAATTAAAACATGGTTTGTGTTTGAACATATGATTATCAATGGAGGAACACAAGTTATTTAAATATCACATTTGGATGGGTGGCTTGTGTTTTCGAATGCTTTCAAATGCTAAGCATATAAGTGAATTTTCGTGATGGCAAATAGTTTGACGAAGATTTTTAAAATGCCGGACAAAGTACTCTACATATACTCGAGAGAAAGTTTCCTTGAAGCATAGCCAAACACTCTGATCCACCATCCTTGTGCATATATTCGGACTTTTGTCCATTAAAACAGTGTAGTGAATCGACTGCAAAATCTATTTTTATTGAGTACGAACCGATAACCTGGTGATGAAAATATATAAGAGAAGGTTTTTGACGAACCATTCGAAATTTTCCTAAATTTTCCCAAAACCATTGATGATATTTTGTACTATAAATTTTCCTAAATTTTCTTACCAACATTATACATCTAAAACAATTTTAAATATTTATATAAAAAAATATATAAAAATATTAATTTACTTTTACAAAATCCACTTCACAAAAACTCATGTAAATATATTCAAATTTTTCATCACAAGTGAAATAAATGTTACATCTTGAGATAACGCTTGGTTTTTGTTGCACACTTTCTAAATTATATTTCATCAGCGGCTTTAACGGCACTGTTGCTGTCGTATGTTTATAATCGGCTTTTTTTTTAATTCTCCTTTGTTACAGAGGCTGTTTGGTTTGCTTCAGAATGATTAAAAGACTCTTATGATATGGTACAAAATAGAATATAATTGTTTGGTAATTGTTTACAATGAAATTAAGACACTGAATCGTTAAGAAAGGTCTATGATACAAAATCATTAAGAAGGTTTTAGAACCATTAAGAAATTTTTTTTGTCAAACAAGATTTACCTCTTAACGATTCAAATGTTGTCTCTTAATATAACTATTAAGAGGTAAACGAAAAACCCTGAGATTTTTCTTTCGTCAAACAAGATTCACCTCTTAACGATTCAGATGTTGTATTTTAATAGAACTATTAAGAGGTAAACAAACAATGTTAAAGACAATGGACCTTTTACAAAAGCAAAATACAAATTCTACTTAAATTATGAAGGTAGAGACAGTGGTTGGTGGACGACATTGATTATAGAGGATGTAAAGATGGTGGATTTCGGTAGTGGTGATGGTTGACAACAATAGAGGAGGTATGGTATAGTTTAGTTCTATTATGACGTTGTTTATAACATTCCACAAAGTTTCCTGTAGTTAGTGCTTCCTCTTCAACAAGTATGGAAGTGTTGACTACTATTTGCATTTTGGTTTGAAAGAGATCTCTAACACCAACTCTATAATATTACATATATATATATATAGGGTTGGATTTACATGAAACGAAGGGTTTTTCGTGAGACCTTTAAGACCAATTTATGTTCATTGATCAACTCTATAAGCTCTAAAGTTGCACAGTGGCAATTTTGTGATTATTGAGAAGTCTCGTGGCATTTATGAATGTTTAGATTGTCAGATTGTAGATCTAATTCAAATGTTGAGAATTAGTCTTACGGGTCTCACGAAAAACTCTGGGTCTCACGTGATCACAAATCATAATAAATGAACTCTCATCATTTCCATAAATATCTCAATTAATTGGGTTGTATTTGTTGTACAAATGAACATGGTTGTATTTGAAATATACCCTATATATATATATATATATATATAGACTTGGGATCATGTAAGACCAATGGTTTTTCGTGAGACCCGTAAGACCAATTCTCAACCATTGGATAACATCTACAATCGTCAGATCTGAACATTCAGAAACGCCACGAGACTTCTCAATAATTACAAAATTGACACCGTATAATTTTAGACCATTAGATTATTAGCTTATAAAGTTGATCAATGAACATAAATTGGTTTTACGGATGTCACGAAAAACCTTTGGTCTGATGTGAACCCAACCCTAAAATATATATATTAAAGAAACTTAAAAGTATGGAAATAGACAAAACTAAGGATCCACTAAAAGTGAAATGACAAACAATGTTTGAAGACAATGGACCTTCTATAAAAGCAAAATACAAATTCTACTTTTGCTTAGAAACTTTGTTAGGATCCTTTTATACATATAAGAGGAATTAAACGAGGACCATCTCTTGATCTTGTTGGGTTCATTTAACAACATGGCTTCCCTTCCCATCCTTACGGTTCTTGACCACTCCCACGTATCGCCACCACCGGCCACCGTAGCCGACGCTTCTCTGCCGCTCACTTTCTTCGACATCTTATGGCTAACCTTTTCTCCGGTTCACCATCTCTTCTTCTATGAACTCCCATCTGTCTCTAAAACCCATTTCATCGAAGATATTGTTCCCAATCTCAAACAATCCTTATCGATCACCCTCCAACATTTTTTCCCTTTTACAGGGAACTTGATCGTTTTTTCATCTCCTACCCGAAAACCTGAAATCCGTTATGTTGACGGCGACTCAGTTGCGTTCACTATTGCAGAGTCTGCTCTTGATTTCGACGATCTTACCGGAAACCACCCTCGAGACTGTGGTAAGTTTTATCATCTTATACCTCTATTGCCGGAAGCTACAAAAGAATCCGATCATGTAAAGATTCCGGTGTTCTCCGTTCAAGTGACGTTTTTTCCAAACTCTGGTATCTCCATCGGAATGACCAATCATCATAGCCTTGGTGATGCCAGCACTCGATTTTGTTTCTTGAAGGCATGGACGTCGATCGCTAGATCTGGTTCAGATGAGTCGTTTCTAGCTAATGGAACTTTGCCCATTTTCGATAGAGTTGTAAACTACCCGAAAATAGATGAACTCTATCTCAAGAACTTGGAGATTGAAACTACTTTTAACAAAGATTATCAACCTCCAAGACTTTCTGCACCAACCGATAAAGTTCGAGCCACGTTTATCTTGACTCGAACTGTCATCAATCGATTGAAGAAATGGGTTTCAACCGAGCTGCCAACATTACCATACGTATCATCTTTTACAGTATTATGTGCGTATATCTGGAGTTGCATCGCGAAATCACGCAACGATGAGCTGGAAATATTTGGTTTCTCGGTCGATTGTAGGGCACGAATCGATCCACCGATTCCGGCAGCCTATTTCGGGAACTGTGTCGCTCTATGTATGTCCATCGCAAAAACCGATCTTTTAACAGGAAACGATGGATTCTTGAACGCTGCAAAATTGCATGGAGAAAATCTACATAAGATGTTGACCGATAAAGATGGAGTCGTGAACGATAAATGGCCGTTTGGTGGTTTATTATCGCAAGGGACGCCAACGACAATGATGGGGGTTGCCGGAACACCAAAGCTGAAATTTTACGAATTGGATTATGGATGGGGGAAACCCAGAAAGCACGAAACGATTTCTATCGATTATAATGATTCCATATCTCTAAGCGCCTGTAAAGAATCGAACGAAGATCTGGAGATCGGTGTGTGCCTTTCAGCCATTGAGATGGAAGCTTTCATTCCCATCTTTAACAAGGGATTAGAAGCATGCTTTTAGATTCAGCATAGAAATCTGTTGTTTCAAATTTTCATATCATTTCAGTTGTTTTTGTTGTCTTGTTTACGTTTCTTTTTATGATCGTTTCTATCTCATAAATACGTTTCTTTGTCCTCTTCAAAGATGAATATGACCATGCAAACTACAAAAACCACCATCATCAAACTCATCCTCATTGCAATGACTCACGAGTGGTCCTTAAACGGTTTCGGATTATTTGATTTTGGTGTTAAAAGAGTTCGGTTTTGTTAAGAGTTTTTATAGTCACAATTTGTAAAAAGGGTTAAAAGGGAAAGGATGGAGATGAGACTTCATTTTGTATAAACTTTAAATTAAGATTTTGAACCATTGGGTGGTGTCTGATTAGTTTGAGCTTTATTTCAAAGGTTAAAAGTACCAGGAGGTCTCAGGTTTAAATCCAAAGAGATAAAAATTCCCACCACGGAGGTTTAAATACGTTGACTCCGAGTTATCTGCAAATCAGGTGATCGTTCTGGGATTAATTGGCTTGTATAGCGGGTTAAATTTCCAAGTTAATAAAAAAAAATTAAGATTTTGTTAGGTTAAAATAATTGACTTCTAGAAACTTGGAATCGTTGTTGGTTCTAAATTTTGAAAATGATATATTATTATTTTGAGATTAATGTATTTTTTTATAAGCTAGTTGAATTAAAAAATAGGATTTATGAAATAAAATTTTTTAATAATTATTTATTTCTTTTTTTAATCGAGCAACCGATATTTAATATAAAATATTAGATAACAATTTTTCTTGTCTTAATCAGACCTTTATTTTAATTGTCTACGATTACCCACAAGTTTTCTAAAGACGTGTTTAAAACATTTTCAGGGCCGTCTTTAGGGAATGGCGGCACGAGTGCACGTCCAGGGCTCGAAAATATTAGGAGCTTAATTTTTTTTTAAATACAATAGCAGTCTAAAATAATTTAATAAATTAAAGAAACCTAAAAATTGTAGCATATAATAAGAGGAAAAAAAATTTAATAAATAATAATGGTCAAAAAATATATCAACTAATTACATTGGAGAAACGAATAAAAAAAATTAATTGGTCATTCATTATATGCTATTATTTATTGTTTCTCTAATTTTTTTTTTAATTCTAATAAGGTTCAATGATATTGGCTATTGTTATCTCTATATGATTGACTGTTTTCGTGCTTTAACAATTCAACGTTAAGATAATGTGTATGCTATTGCTAAATATTTTTGTTGAATATTTTTTATCAATTTCTGCTTCTATTGACTATTGTTATTTGATTATGTTGTTCTAATTGTTTTTGTTGATTGTTGTTATCTATTTTTGTTTTTACATAAAATATTTTACTATTGTTTGACAATCAATTTATTGTTCTTATAATTTATGACGTGTTTCATGGTTTTGTGATTAACTAATAAATTTTTTCTACTATATGTATTTAGTAATGTCTCTTATATATGTCATATTCCATAAACTTTTAATCTTTACATCTTATTTTAGTTGAGCAAAAAAAGAAGAAAAATAGAATCCAAATATTTTTATCAATTGTTTGACTTATATATATTTCATTACGATTCCATCACACCACAAGATTTTATTAAGTGATCAAACAATCATTTGTTGAGTTTTTATATTATATGTTTAATTTATTATTTATTTTTATTGGATCTCATGGATCATCTTTTCTTTTATATTATTACTGATCCTTATTTGTCTACTTGTCTAGAAAACCTTGATAATCTTATTTATTATTGATCTGTCATTGACTCTCATGATTATTTCATTCATACGAATTCTCTCATTGTATCAAAATAAGACATATATTTTTGTTATGAACTAAAAAAGTTGTTGCTTTTTATAAAAAATTATCAATCATAGTTTCTATACTCTTGGTTTCAAATTATCTACGTAAATTTAAGTACTCTTTTATATATTTATAATAAAGATAAATAAGTTTTCTTTCATCAGTAAATTTTTAGCATTTCTTGTACTTAGTTTTATATTAATGAAAAACATTTATTGAATTTCTTTTTCGTACTTATCGAGGGTCACTACAAAAAAAGTTAGATTTGACGATGCACCTTTTAGCGATGACATGTTTTTGCCACAAGTTATAGCGACAACATGTTGTTATATTATATACTCTTTCTAATGATAAATGGACTTTTAACGACAAACAAAGTCATTACTAAAGCCTTGTGTTTTTTAGTGGACCCTGTTTTTTATAAAATGTCATAAACGAGTTTTAATATTTTACAATTTCTCATATTAATTTTATTATTGGTAACTATGAATTATTATTTAAATATTTTTTTTATTTTTTTTATTAATCTTTTAGTCAAGAGGCTTAATTAGGATCAGATTTCTTGGGCAGGTTTTTCAGACTTTAATTAAACCTTGACTATTCAATAAATATCAACAGTTGACATTTTGTTTTTACTTGCAGTCGATCTTGACTTTGACTAAGCCCGCCGTTGGAATATTATATGCTTATGTTTAGAAATGGCGTTAAGGATTGAATGTCCTTATGGCTTATTCGGTAAGCCATTAAGAGTTAACTGAAAGTGGCTTAATAACTAAGAAGATGGCTTATTCGGTTGGTCAGAAAAATAGAAACTACAAGAAAATAAGTTTTAGAGAAGCAAACTTTAACGAAGGATTTGGATGTGTATCTAAAAACAATCTTTAGAGAAGGATTTGGTTAACAAAAGCGAAAAGCGTATCCGAAGATGGTACGATTTCCAGAGGAGGTTTATAAGGAAAATTGGACGATACAACTAAAAGTTTTAAAGACACTTACAAAAGCTTTTCTAAAGATGGAACCTAAAGTTTTAGTAATGAAATTGTCTCGATGGTAGAAAAGAACATGGAGACGTAAATCGTCTTGCATCTAGCCTCTCTGCCCCATACGCAAATCCCTTTCTTTTCCCACAATTCAACGTCATCAGAGCTCATTCTCATCCGAGTTTTCAGCAATGTTCGTCCCACTATAACAAAAAAGGATTTATAGGACATCATTAATTTCTAAGCGTCCTAATAGATCACCACTAATTTCTAAGTATCCTAATAGACCATTTTATAGGACTTAATTTACAGGAGCATAAATTAAACCGTTCTATCTAAAGGCGTTGTAATAAGTTTATAGGATGCTTTTATGCATCTTAACAAGATTTTTATGACGCTTTTAGTACATACCGTCGCATTAGCAATTTTATAACACACTTGTTTTTATAGGACACTTGTTTCAAATAATGTCATATCAAATTGTTAATGAGACGCTAAAAGCGTTCTATAAACATATCTTTTTATAGGACACTTTTCTCAAATAATGTTGTATAAAATTGCTAATAGAACACTTTTTAATAAAGTGTTTTAGAACACTTGTTAAGACGTCTATAACTCTCTTAAAAAACTTGTTAAGACGCTCAAAACTGTCCTATAAACTTAATACAACACTTTTAGATATGACACTTCTTTTTTTGGTTTTATAAATTAAGTCTTATAAAGTGGTTTATTACGACTTTTAAATCTTTTGACATCCTGTAAATCCGATTTTGTTGTAGTATCCACAGAATCTAAAAATTAATTCATCAAGTCATTCGATTGCACACAGTAGGTTGTTTCCAATCCGGAGAACTTAATAAAGAATTTATGGATGAAGATAGAAAAGTAGATTTTTAATTTCTAACAGGACTTGATTACGAGTACGAAGCCATCATTTTGTTGAAACAAGAGCAGCACAGTCGTGATCTCTTCTGGTGGCTTAACAACCTAATTAAGCACTTCACTTTTGGCTGTATCATGTAGCTTCAACTTTCTAATGTTCAACCTATTTGTTACTGTACTACTTCCAGTTGCTCATGGTATTGTTGCATTATGCTTATTGAAGGTTACAATTGTTTTTGGTACTTGGTTACCTCTAGATTTACTAGTTCCTCATGTCTTCTGTTATGAAACATATTCTATTTATGTTTCATCTTTTTTAAACCCTAATTATAACCTAATGGGCTTCCTCTCATTAAGTCCATACCAAATTGGGTTCTAATGGGCTCTCTTTAATTAATCACATAATTAGCCCATTACTTAAATAGCGTAATATAATTATATAATAATATGTAAGCCCATAATTATTATTGAATTTATAAATAAATCCCGACAATCTCCCACTTGGGCTACATGTTATTCTTGATCAATTATATTTAAATTTCCTTAGTGCGCAACTTTATGCTATTTATTTAATTAGAACCCCTTTTAAGGTACAATCTTGTCCATCTTCTATGTTCGTATGAGATCATGGCGGCTTTTGTCACTTCAATAATGTAACTTAACCTTCCATGGTCACCATA
>NC_037540.1:38615013-38616350 GCF_001531365.2 Cynara cardunculus var. scolymus | reverse complement strand
ATGTTACCTTTTGAATCCTTCTTGGTTTTAAATATTCATTTACAACCAATGGGTTTCACACCTTTTGGTAACTCGACAAGATCCCAAACATCATTGTCTTTCATGGATTTCAGCTCATCTTCCATGGCATTAATCCATTTTTGAGAATTCGAACTAGACAAGGCTTTTGCCAAGTTGATTGGGTTATCTTCCCTTATGCCTATTTTGTCATGTTCTTGAAGAAAAACGATATAATCATCCGAAATCGCACTTCTTCTTTCTTTAGTGGATCTCCTTAACGACACTTCTTGAGCTTGTTGAGTTTGTTCAACAGGTGGAGGAACTTCAGTGTTGTCTTGTTGTTCAACAGGTGGAGGAACTTCAGTGTTGTCTTGTACTAGAGGTACACCTACACTGATATCCTGAACTGGATTTGTATCTTGAGCAATGATAGGTATAAAAACGTGATCATCACTAACAACAGTGTTAGGAATAAAAGCATCTTGAACTGGAGCTTCATCATCCTCAAAGACAACATTCCTTATCTTATCTTCCCCCCCAAACTCAACATCCTCAAGAAACCTTGCGTTTCCCGTCTCAAAGAAGGATTTGGTAGTGGGATTGTAAAACTTAAAGCCCCGAGAGCGTTCTGCATATCCAACAAAATAGCAACTAATTGTTCTTGAGTCCATTTTCTTTTCAAGTGGCTTGTATGCCCTTGCCTCAGCTGGACATCCCCAAACATGTAAGTGCTTTAAACTAGGTTTCTTGCCAGTCCAAAGTTCATACGGGGTTTTAGTCACTGCTTTTGATGGAACCCGATTAAGGATGTAAACTGCAGTCTTTAGTGCCTCTCCCCAAAGTGATTCAGGTAAAGAAGTATGACTAATCATACTTCTGACCATGTCTTTAAGAGTTCGGTTTCGTCTTTACGCTACACCATTCATGCTAGGTTTACATGGCATAGTGTACTGTGGGACAATTCCACACTCCTTTAGGAAGATGGCAAATGGTCCTGGACGTTGTTCTCCTGATCCGTCATATCTGCCGTAGTATTCACCATCGAGATCAGATTTGACAGCCTTAATTTTCTTGCCTAATTTTAACTCAACTTCGGCTTTGAAATCCTTAAATACATCCAATGATTGAGACTTCTCATGTATCAAATATAGGTATCCATATCTAGAGTAATCGTCTATGAATGTGATAAAATACCGTTGACCATTCCAAGAAGCTGCAGGGAACGGTCCGCATATATCGGTATGTATCAATTCTAAGGCGTTTGTAGCTCTATTGGAACCTAATTTCCTTTAGTTTGTTTGTTTCCCTTTTATACATTCAACACATACTTGAAAGTC
>NC_037540.1:38600313-38613153 GCF_001531365.2 Cynara cardunculus var. scolymus | reverse complement strand
AAATATTATTTATTTCTTAATAGCCCAACTAACAAACAAAATCCTCCGAAAACCATAACATAATCTTTATTGAACGAAAGAAATTATCTTAAACAAAAAAAACTTCTTTTCCGTTCACAACAACGAATAACAATAATAAAATATAACAATTGTCATGGTAGTAATCAGTTTCACCAAAAAAAAGGTACGTTTATATGGATATCACAAAATATATATAAACAATTTATACAATATATGGCTGTCAAACTTGAGTTCTAGAGAAACGAAAAACGATAATAATCACGAATCTAAAGAACAATAAACGGCGGCAGAAATCTCAAACCATTGATATCCAAAATATATATATATATATATATATATCATCCATCGAAATTGTTTCACACGATTACTCTAATCCAAAAGTTTTTATTTATTTATTATTATTCATTCGAATCATTGGCGACAGAATGAAAAAAAAAATTAAATCCCCATAGCAAAACGATTCACCTTACGAAACAATTATACCAAAAAAAAAAAAAACTAATTATTTCTAATAATTCAATGTGAAAACGTGGCTCTGATACCACTTGTTGGAAAAATGAAGATTATCACAATGAATTATAAAGAACATACGAATAGAAATATACGTACCCGTCTCCATTAGTTAGGCTTGAGTATGAAACGTAGATCCGAGGTTATGGCTTTCCTCAACGCAAAATCCTTGATGTCCTTCCAATGGGGAGAGAATGAACGTATTGATTTTGGTGTGTGAGAACCATAACCCTAGCCGTCTTTATATAGGTTATAATTAGGGTTCCCATTAAACCCTAATTATAACCTAATGGACTTCCTCTCATTAAGTCCATACCAAATTGGGTTCTAATGGGCTCTCTTTAATTAATCACATAATTAGCCCATTACTTAAATAGCGTAATATAATTATATAATAATATGTAAGCCCATAATTATATTTGAATTTATAAATAAATCCCAACATTTGGTACTTGGTTACCTCTAGATTTACTAGTTCCTCATGTCTTATGTTATGAAACATATTCTATTTATGTTTCATCTTTTTTAAGTGTAGATTTTTTAAGGATCAATCCGATTTTGTTGTAGTGTTTAGGTAAAATTTCACTAAAACCAATACTTTTTAGAGAAGCTTTTTTAAAACCTTCTCTAAAAGTAGCTTTTAGAAACGTTTATAAGCCGTCACAAATACTTCAAAAGTGTTACTAATAAGTACTTTTAGAGAAGATTTTTGAAAAAAAATTTGACCAACCTTTAGAGAAGCTTTGGAATTGTATATAAAGCCCAAAAAAAGCGCCTCTAGAAGCTAACAAAAACATACCCTTTAAAAATCTTCCCTAAAATCTTACATAGGGAAGCTTTTTGATGGAATTAAAAAAAGTCTTAAAAGATGCTTTTAAAACTTTAAAGTACAAAACAAACCTTCTCTCCAAAGGTCATTTCCCTTATAGCGAGAACCCTTGAACTGTTTGCCCCTCTTGATTTCTTTCATCTTCATCTTCATTGCTTTCTCTTCATCCTTCCCCTCTCGATTTTTTTGCTCTTCTCAATCCAGTACGGGAACCACGTAAAGAACTCTAGTTCCCCAGCAAGGTAGGCGACACAAGCTTTTTCAACAATTGGTAACGAGAGTTCAGCTATCCCATGAGTGTTGCAAAGGGAACCTCGAGTTTCTTCGGAGTTGATTTTGGTGACATTTTTGTTAAAATTGATTAAGCTAGATCGTTATTTATATGCAGTTATTATTAGTTATAGATAGCAGTTATTATCCCATCGGTTGGAAGGTGTTGCACCGTTTGAGTGTATTGTATCCTAACTTTGTTTGTGTGGTAAAAAGATAAATAAAAGAAATAAAATAGTGGTATTTGTGTTGCGTACTAAATCTGGTTCTCTAACATATGGTATCAGAGCCCTGACTCGCATGGCTTCAAACATCAACAATAATGGTATTCAACCCCAATTACCAAAAATGACCGGAAGAAACTACCATCAATGGCATATCCAGATGAGGGTTCTTTAGCGAATCACAAGATCTCTGGACACTGGTGGAAAACGGGTATAAGGAATTGGTACAAACTGAAGGAACAACTCCCCAGCTGATTCTAGAAGACAAATAAAACAAAAAGAAAGATAGTAAGGCGCTGTTTTTCATATTCCAAGCAATAGATGAGAACGTTTTCGAAAGAATCTCAACAGCAACAACGTCCAAAGAAGCATGGGATACTCTTCAGAAGGCCTATCGTGGAGAAGAAAGGGTAAAAGTGGTACGCCTGCAGATCCTCATATGTGAGTTCGATAATCTGAAGATGAAAGAGAATGAAAGCGTAGAAGAATTTTATAATCGGGTGATTGTCCTCATGAATCAAATACGGATTAATGGTGAAAAATTGAAGATAGAAGGGTGGTAGAGAAGATCCTAAGGAGTTTAACACGAAACTTTGAATATATTGTTGTTGCGATAGAGGAGTCAAAAGATTTATTAGATTTGTCCCTTGAAAATCTCTTGGGCATTGTGTAGTCTCACAAATTAAGATTAAAACAATTTGACTCCCAACACTTAGAGCAAGTGTTTCAGCTACAAACTAACATCCAAGGAAGTTCGAATAACAATTCAAGACCATGTGAAGGCTCCAAGAATGATCAATACGACAACAACAAAGGGAAAGGACGAGGAAAGCCATTTTCTGCAATTCAATGCTACCACTAACAAAAATTTGGGCATCTAAGAAGATTTTGCAAGAAAAGAATTGCCGAAGAAGAGGGTAGGTCTAGTTTCGTGCATAGAGAGGACAATAAAGAAGATGATTCAATGTTCATGATGTTTCGAATTTAAGAAACAACCATGGAAAATACATGGTATCTAGACAGCGACAATAGTAATCACATGACAGGAAACAGGAGTTTGTTTGTATCCATTGAAGATGCCTACAAGAGAGAAGTAAAAAACGGGTGACGATAATAAATTACAAGTGTAGGGCATTGGTGAAGTCGTGATCAAAACCAGGAAGGAAAACAAACGATTATCAAATGTATACTATGTAAAAGGTCTAAAGCACAACTTGTTGAACGTTGGACAACTCTTGTTGAAGGGATACGAAGTTCAATTTGAAGATGGATCTGCAAAAATCATTGACAAGAACAAACATTTTTTTGGGAAAGGTTTACATGGCTACTAACAAAATGTTCCCCATCAAGTTTAAAGATGAAGAGTTTTTCAGCCTTCATACAACCAGTCAAAATCCTTCGATCCTATGGCACCACAGATATGGTCACATAAATTAAGATTCTTTAACCTACATGTGCAGACATAACTTAGTACGAGGAATGCCAACCATAAGTATACTTGACGAGATTTGTGAAGCCTGCACTCTAGGAAAGCATTCTCAAGAACCATTTCCCCAAGACAAAGCATTGAGAGCAACAAAGGTTCTTGAGCTAGTCCACTCGGACGTGTGTGGACCAATGCGAACAATCTCTATTGGTGGAAGTAGGTATGTGCTGCTAACTTTCATAAACGATTTCAGTAGAAGAATTTGGATGTATTTTTTGAAAGAGAAATCGGAAGTCGTTGGTACCTTTCTGATCTTCAAAGCATTTGTGGAAAACCAAAGTAATGAAAAAATAAAATGTTTAAGGACGAACCGTGGAGGTGAGTTCACTGTTATCCATTTTCAGAACTTCCTTGTCGAGAACGGCATACATCATCAGTTAACGACCAGATATACCCTTTAGCAAAACAGGGTTGCGGAGAGAAAAAAATCGTTACCTTCTAGAAATGGCCAGGAGTATGCTTAAACATAAAAGTTTTCCTAACATGTTCTGGGCTGAGGCAGTAGCATGTACTGCATATCTTATAAATAGAGCGTCTACTAAAGCACTTCAAAATCTTACACCCCAAGAAGCATGGTGTGGGTCACCTTCGGATTTTTGGATGCCTGGAATATGCTCATATTCCTGAGCAAAGAAGAGGTAAACTAGATGATCGTTCTAAGAACAATATTTGTTGGATATAGCAAACAATCAAAAGCATATAAGCTATATAATCCCGTTTCTGGGAAGGTGGTTATAAGTCGTGATGTTAAGTTTGTAGAAGATAAAAGGTTGGACGAGATCCATTGTGGATAAAAATGGTGTAAGTGTGGAGATAAGTGAAGACAATTCTTAGGTCACGATATTGAACACAAGGTAACGATGAAGGTATTCAAGACAACTCTAACACCTCTCCAATCAACACTAACGAGGATGATGCTCAAAGTCCTCATTCGCCAACTCCATCTAGTACACCACCAAAGAAATATAGGAGTATGAGGAACTTGTATGAGAATACTCAAAGATTAGATCCTGATGATGTTGCCGATTTTGTCTTATTTCCTTATGCTGATCCTGTATGTTTTGAAGATGCCATTACTGACAACAGATGGAAGAAAGCGATGGATGAGGATATTAGTGCAACAATAAAAAACGACACATGGGAATTGGTGGACTTACCTAAGGGATATAATTCCATTGGCGTGAAGTGGATCTACAAAACGAAATTGAATGAAAAAGGGGAAGTAGATAAGCTCAAAGCGAGGTTGGTTGTGAAGGGTTACAGACAACGTTTTGGAATCGATTACCAAGATGTGTTTGCTCCAGTGATCAGATTATAAACAATCAAATTGGTCTTAGTTCTTGCCTCATACAAAGGATAGCTTGTCCATCAAATGGACTTTAAGTTGGCATTTTTGACGGTTTTCAGGAAGAGGATGTCTATATAGATCAGCCTCAAGGATACGTCATGAAAGGTAGCAAAAAATAAGGTATGTCACTTAAAGAGAGCCTTGTATGGGCTGAAACAAGCCCCCCGGGCTTGGTACAGTCGAATTGAAAAATATTTTATGGATAATGGGTTTAAGAAGTGTACTTACGAGCACACACTCTTTATAAAGGGTTTGAAAAGGAAAACTGCTTATAGTTTGTATTTACGTTGACGACCTGGTGTTTACAAGTAGCTTTCATGACATGATAATATCATTCAAGGATTCCATGAAGACATAATTTGAGATGACGGATTTAGGTCTTCTTCACTATTTCTTGGGAATTGAGGTTCAGCAAGAAGAAGATAGAATATCTATTTCTCAACAAAAATATGCTAGAGAGTTGCTTGAAAAATTCAACATGAAGGAGGCAGATGTTTCAAGTATTCCTATGGAATTCAGACTGAAATTGTCTAAGGATTCAAATGATGAGTATGTGGATTCAACGTTTTATCGAAGTGTAGTGGGTAGCCTTATGTACTTAACTGCTACTCGGTCGGACATAACGTTTGTTGTTAGTATTATTAGTAGATACATGGAAACGCCCAAGAAGTGTCATTGGAAAGCTGCTAACAAGATTCAACAACTAAGATCATGTGTGACAATCGTTCTGCAATTGCTCTTACCAGAAACCCCGTCTTTCATGGCAGATGTAAACACATCAGAATTAAATACCACTTCATAAGGGAACTTATGCAGAATAACGAGATTGAAGTAAATTTATGTGGAACTAAAGATCAGGTTGCCGACATATTTACAAAAGCGTTGCAAGTTGAAAGGCTGAAGAAGGAACTTGGGATGGCATGCGTCTAGCTTACGGGGGAGTGTTAAAATTGATTAAGCTAGATCATTATTTATGTGTAGTTATTATTAGTTATAGATAGCAGTTATTATCCCACCGGTTGGAAGGTGTTGCACTGTTTGGGTGTGTATAAATAACATATTGTATCCTAACTTTGTCTGTGTGGTAAAAAGATAAATAAAAGAAATAAGATAGTGGTATTTGTGCTGCGTACTAAATTTGATTCTCCAACAATTTTTGCCTTTGATCAAACATCATCGATGTTCATGTTTTTTTGTTGTTAATCAACTTACACCTTTGGTTTTTTATGTGATTGTTGTAAATTCGTCACCTCCTCCTATGGGATCAGATATTTTGGGTTTTTTTAACGAGTGAATAGTGTTGTTCTTGGGAGGGTGGGTCGGGCGTATGCCCAGGGCCTAGAAAGATTAGGAGCCCAAATTTTTTAGTATATATAACAATAGTTCAAAAAAAATTAGTAAATAGAAGATATATAAAAAATAGTATCTAATAGGACCAGAAAAGATTTTGGTACTATATTAACTATTAAGACCCAGACATGTATTACTTAAATATATTGGAGAAAAAAAATACGTAAAAAGGTTAATTTGTCGTTCACTATGAAAATTATTTAATATTTTTCTAAGTTTTTTTTATTATCTAAAACAGGCATCTAAATTGCCTCGAAAACTTTGATATATTCTCCATAGTTTATCTCCGATCAACTCTTTTGATTATTCCATCCTCGCATGAATCCTATTTTTATATTATAATATAATAAATTTTCTTGTTATTAGCTAATGAAACCCCCATCTTTTGAAGAAAAAAAAATTACCAACGGTATAACACGATACAACTTATATCTATATTTAAAATAATAAAACTATAATTATTTTTTTCATAATTGTTCTTTATTATCTAATATTGAGTGCATAAATCTAAAGTATTATTCTATCTCTAAACGAATAATAAGATCTCAAACTATTAGCAACATGTTTTAACCCTAAAACTATATTTCTTGAGTCCTTTTTTTCCGTAGGAAAGAGAGGAAAGTAATTGGGGTAAATAATATTATGTTCTCGAGATTTTTTTAGTTTTAGGGAAAGGAAAAACAACTATATCAAAATTTATTTATTTTTTCATTATTTTTCCATCCTTTCTCTTCTCTATCAAAAACACAAATAATTTTTTTTATTTTTCTTCCTTTCTCATTCTTTTCTTCCCTTCTCATATTGGAGAACATAATATAAATTAAAGTTTAAAATGGTATTAAAAAACATTAGCATGAAGTGACATGGAAAACCAACTTATTTACAATTGATTTACATAGTCTTGCTTGGAAATCAAAAAAAAATAATTTTGTGACCTCAAATGATGTCATTCTATGTACCAAAAATATATCATAGGATAGTTTTGACAATGGAACAAATTGACGATGCTACATAAAATGTTCTAGTAGATAATATTAATTTAGAAATGAATATTGATTGATTTTGTATCTAAGAATGCTTAGAAAAACGATTTTATATGAATTCAATGTTATTTCTAATGATAAAAACAAAATATTAAAAAAATATCGTACTTATCGATGGCCCCTTTTCATATCTGGCCCCTACGAAGGATGAGCATTGTTTGGAAAGAATGGTTTATCACTCAAACTGTAACATATTTTCCGATGAGGGTTTTGATCATATTAGGAATGGTTGAAGGGCATAGATGGATTATCATAAAATGGGTTTCGACAAATGGGTTCCCAAATAGGATGTCCGCCTAAAGGATACAACAATTTATTCAAAATATACTTGAATCTAGCGAATTCAAATGATATTTTTGTGATGGAATTGAATGAGATATGATCGGGGGAAACCAAGAATTTTCTTGTCTCAATTCTGCCTAAAAATGATACACACACATACATACATATACACCTATATATATATATATATATATATATATATATATGATGGGGTTCAAATAAGAAGACCTTCATTTTATGAAAACATGAGAATACTCGTTACTATAGTTAATCATTTATGATTATGTAATTTAGCATATGTGAAAAAATTAGAGTCACATGTGACCTTTAGTGTGATTTCGGTTGTGGGCCAAGTCATCCTAATTGTTTTGTGTATGAAAAAAAAACGATCTTACTCCTTTCACAAATAAAATAATATTATATAAATATTATATTTTGATATGTATTGTTTTATATATGTGATAACACATGAAACTTTGCATGCTAATTTGTACGAATTATATGTTTGTAAAAGAAGACTTTCTCTCTCTCTGTATATATATAATATACATATATGCATATATACACACACATATATATACTATATTATAAAACATTTAACAAAAACTTTTAAAAACCAATTTTTATGCATAAAGTATTGTTTATTAATGTATATTACTTAAAATTCAAGATTGCAAGTAAGTTGTGCGTACGTACAACTTATTATAGCTCAATGTTTGAATTCATGTAACTAACTGCAGATAAACATAATCAAATACGGGATAAACATCTCATTTTAAATATAAAAAATCTTAAATATAATTAGGATAATCATTGAGTTCTAATAGAATATTTAATGATGATCTTTATAAAAAAATATATTACTAAATCTAAATTAAATTACTTCGTTACGTTAAATTAAATTATAATAAAAAATTTGAATTAAAGAAAATACACAAAACAAAAACTTTTAAATAGTTAAGTTGATACTAATTTTTTTTCAAAATTTTATGATATTTTCAGATTTATATTGTATTCAAATATAAAAAGATTATTGTTTTCTCAAAACCACATAAAACGTTATTATATCGACATAGATAAAGAGTAAAACAGAACATTGAAATCGATATGTATCTTAATGCATTGCATGAGTACCCTTCTAATATATATATATATATATATATATATATATATATATTCACACACATATGAACCCAAAAATAAATAAATCTAAAGAATATTATGAGATTCAGGTAGTTCTAATTTTGTTCCACTTCTACCCTCAATGGAATCTTTTAACCCACTGAAAATGATAACTATCCTAATTTTTAAAAACATGTTCTATCTTTATTTATAGTATTTTTCTAGCGACTTGTGATTTATATTGCTTCTAGCCATACATATCTCTATATACATAAGTAAAATCAAATAAAAACCATAAAAAAATTATAAACCAATAGAAAATCGATTTAAAAAAAAACCTATTTTACATGCTTTTTTTCATCACATGATGGGATTTATATATTTCTTCACATATATAATTTGAAACTCTTTTGTGTGCAATTTTTTGTTTCACCAAGTGAACAAAAAAAGTTTCATATGTAATTTTTTTACAAGGTGAATATATACATATGTGAAACAATACCATAAGTCATAGTTTTTGATAGAAAAAATCATGTAAAACATATTTGTATATCAATTCTCACAGGGTTGTAGCATTTTTGTGGTTCTTATATATATATATATATATATATATATATATATAGGGGTATAGGTGGAGGTTCAAACGAGAACCCTTGTGATTTACGAGAATGTGAGAACAGCCCAATAACCTCAAAGTTTTTTAATTAATAAATTAACTTATATTAAATATAATAAGGACAGTAATGTAAGTAAGTAATTTTTTATAATTTTTATTTTATTTTAATTAATTATAATTATCTTTTTTTTTCCTACACGTTCGTTTCCACTCTCTTCTCTTCCCTTGTGATGATTGTGTGATTGTGTAACCATAACATATCGAAACTATGATCAATCGAGTGTAATCATAACCTATCGAAACTATAAGTAATCGTTGTGATAAATGTGTGATTGTCTAACCCTAACTGATCGAAACCATGATCAAATTRAGTGCGCAAGTGATGTTATAATAGTGATATCACATGGTTATCACACCATATCACATCAAATCGTTTATTGGATTTCGCCCGTAATCGTTGTGATAATTGTGTGATTGTCTAATTCTAGCCTATCGAAACCATGAGTAATCGTTGTGATAAATGTGTGATTGTCTAACCCTAACTGATCGAAACCAAGATCAAATCGAGTGTGCTGTTATAGTAGTGATATCACATGATCATCACACCCATATCACACCAAATTGGTAGTCAATTTCCTAAGTTAACCCTAACCAAGCGGAATGCATGTCATAATCGTGTGATAATCACATGATTATCGCACCCATATCACACCAAATCATGTTGAAATAAGTGATAACCATAATAGCTCATTATGTTATCTAGATTATTGAGTTTAATGTGATCGTGTTTTTAAAATTTTATCACTTTGAATTCTAATATTACATTTTTGCCTTTCAATTTTCTTTGAATTGTTTTAATTTCATTTTTAATTTTAAAAATCTTCTGATTTTTATTGTTATCACAATATGAGGTTAATAAGTTGTTCTCGCGTTTTCGCAAATCACAAGGGTTCTCATTTAAACCCTTCCCTAGGGGTATATTATATATATATATATATATATATATAAAGAGAGAGAGAGAGATAGAGAGAGAGAGAGAGGTATATGTTCTTGTGTTAACCCAATATATAGTATTAACTTTGTAAACTTGTTACAACCCTTCATCTTATAAAAAAAGGATCATATTTATGTTGGCATATTTGCAATAATAATGAGTATGATACATTATCTTGTAAGATAAATATACATAAACAAGGGTATTATTGGAAGAAAAATCATAATATTTCTTTACTCCGATTACGGTCCGTTAATTACTCTTCCGTTACACATTATTCACATATGAACACACACTGAACACACATTGAACATTGTTCACAACTCTTCTGTTACATATTGTTCACATTGTTTCGTTACTCTTCCATTACACATTGTTCACATATGAGCACACAAGAACAAATATTGTTTGTAAAAAAAATTAAACATATTAATTAAGCTATAATCATGGAATTAGATGATATTTGTAAAAATAAACATATTAGGGTTGTTTCATAATTACTGAATGGTGTGGTGCAGAATGATTAAGTGGTCAACATGATTAAGAGACTTTCATGATATAGTGAAAAATGAAATATAATTGTTTGGTAAACAATTTACAATGAAATTAGGGAGCTGAATGGTTAAGGGGGCCCATGATACAAAATCATTCAAAGGGTTTTAAAATAATTAAGAGACATACTTTTTTTTGCCAAACAAGATTCACCTCTTAACGATTCAGAGGCCGTCTCTTAATGAAATTATTAAGAGGTAAACAAAGGATCCCTTAATTAAACTATAATCATGGAATTGGATGATATTGTAACGACCATTAATGCAAATGGATTTAAATCAAAAGGGAAAATTACCCCTATACCTTCATCGATAGTTACCTGGTTAGAGATGAACCTAGTATAACAATGAATTGTGATTGGTTTAAAAGATTTGTAGTTAATATATTTGTCATAGTTAACAAATGATCCTAGATCTCTCTCCCCCCCCCCCCTCTCTCTCTTTATATATATATATATATATATATATATATATACACACATATACGTATACATATATACGAAGGATCATATGAGAATAGCCACATGATGAATTACGCTTATCATAGGAATTTCTCAGTGCAACACTACTGTTGATTTTCAATTAAGATTGATACAAATGTGGAGGTCCCTTCTTACCCCTCTCACAATAATTTCCATTTTCAATAAAATCCAACCCTATATATATATATATATATATATATATATATATATATATATATATATATACACCCCCATATTTAACATGTAATGCGTATATGTGAATAACCCATAACCCAGCAAGAAGAAAGAACACACTTAAGCCGAAACCAATATCATGCTTTCATTCTTGAAATCCCATAGGGTTTGAATTTATTAAGCGAGTTTTGTATCATTTCTGGTTCCATGTGGACAAGGTTCCAATCTACCATAAAACAGCGGGTTATTTCTGGCGGCCATATTGGTGCCGATGATTAATTTTTCGGCGGAGCCATCGACGGAGCCACCAGCGGATTTTACCATTTTCTGGCGGATTCAGACCAGAAAAATATATAAATATTTATTTTAGATTATTTTTACAATTAATATTTAAAACCTGTAAATCTGTAAAATATTAAAAAAAACTAAACAGACGAAATGCAACTAAATATCATACATTAAGATAAACGACAATTATCCCAACCAAACAAAAACCAAATTGGTCCAAAAATTAAATTGTTTAAAACAAACAGATAATATTCAATACGGTGACAGGGAAAATGTTGAGATTGACTGAGTTGTCTAACCAAAGCAGCCATATCTTCAAGTTGTTTATCTCGTTGCTCCTCCTTCAAGTTGATGGGGGAAGGGACTTATGATTTGTCAGAGTTTTTGATTACTAAAAAAAACTTATTTGAATGAATTGATTGTTCCATCCCGACGATTGAATATAAATAGCGTATTATGAGTTCGAGCAAGCCGCTATGGTGAGGGCTGGCGAATTCATTCCATTGGTGCTTTTTTCTACTTTTTTGGCCTGTTAAACTTTTGTTTTAGCTTTGTTTCTTACATGGTTTTTGTTTTGCACCCAGGGGCGGATGTAGTGGTTTAAAGGAGGGGGGAAGGGACCCAGTCAAAAACTCAAAAACAAAAATTCATAGGTTAAAATTTAGGTTTTACATGATTTACCTTTCACTTTCCCCCCATTACATTTTTCCGTGGGCCCCCAACCCCAATCAAAACTGTTACTCTAACAAAAAAAATCTGTTGAAATCAATCAAAAAAACCAAAAAAAGTTATTCGAAATCGACAAAAACACTAAAAAATCCTTCGAAATCAACCAAAAAACTTTAAAATTCCCTCGAAAACGTTGTAATTAGGTTAAAAACACATCGGACGATTTTGCGGGTTTTTAGTCTACCTTAAAGATGACCCCACTGAACAAAAATCCTGTATCCGTCACTGTTTGCACCTTTGGAGAAAACTTTTATCAGGGATGCTCTCATTTAATACTCAATTTTTTGTTATTTAATAAATCTTTGTCCTTTTAAAAAAACAATATATTACAACTTCAAAAAAATCATATCTCATTCCCGCCATCATCATGCTCCTCTCTTTGCATTGGCATAGATAATTTCTAAATCGTATACTCTTTTGTATCAATTTTTGAATCTTATACTCTTTTGTATTCAAAGTTGACACTTATATATAGAGATTGAAACTCGAGATCTTGAATTCCCTTAAATATAAACTAAAAG
>NC_037540.1:38597860-38599118 GCF_001531365.2 Cynara cardunculus var. scolymus | reverse complement strand
TAAAAAAATTTCAATTTCCCTAAATCTTTTATAAGGAATTTACATTTTAAGAAAGTTTTCACCTTTTCAATTTCAACTTGATCATTACCAGTGATAACAATATCATCCACATAGCAAGACTATGTTCAACAAAAATAGACCATAACTCTGGTTAAAGTCAATCAGTTTTAATGTAGTTTGAGGATTATGATTAATGGAGGTTAACATCCATAAATGGGCAAAGACATATATAGAGTTCAATGACAAAATAAACAGGAAGGATAAAATCATCATTTATCATTTACATAATTTATTTAGCATAACAAACAGAACAACAACCTGATTTAATATAGATAGACAACTTAATTGAAGCTACATAGAAAAACAATCAAAATCTCCTAGAGGGTTGTTTAGTTGTTTTTCATTAAGTTGTCTGTATGATTTAATTAGTTAAATCGTTGCTTGTTTATTGTGTTGAATAAATTATCTGCCCGATCAAAATGTAATTTCATTTCTTAGAGTTTGTTTTTCTCTAACCAAAAACAAACAAGCCACATTTCTCTCACTAACTTCATCAAGCGCCTTACGTCCATAAATCTTGTAGACCAAAATGGAACTCCTATCCATCAATTTTACTGTTTAGCAAATCATATAAACCGCATGGTTGTTCAGAAAGGCGTAGTTGGTCTCTCCTCTAGAATGCTATCAACCTATGACCAATTCAAAATTGATGGGGGAAGGAAGGGACTTGTGATTTGTCAGGGTTTTTGACTACTAAATAAAACTTATTTGATTGAATTGACTATTCCATCCCGACGATTGAATATAAATAGGGTATTATGAGTTCGAACAAGCCGCTATGGTGAAGGCTGGCGAATTCATTCCATTGGTGCTTTTTTCTATTTTTTGGCCTGTTAGACTTTTGTTTTAACTTTGTTTCTTACTTGGTTTTTGTTTTGCACCTTTGGAGAAAACTTTTATCAGGGATGCTCTCATGTAATATTTCAATTTCTTGTTATTTAATAAATCGTTGTCCTTTTAAAGAAACAATATATTACAACTTCAAAAAAATCATCTCTCATTCCCGCCATCATCATGCTCCTCTCTTTGCATTGGCACAGATAATTTCTAAATCGTATACTCTTTTGTATCAATTTTTGAATCTTATACTCTTTTGTATCAATTTCAAAGTTGACACTTATATATAGAGATTGAAACTCGAGATCTTGAATTCCCTTAAATATAAACTAAAAGGTTTCATAGTTCATGCAATACAAAC
>NC_037540.1:38584766-38596635 GCF_001531365.2 Cynara cardunculus var. scolymus | reverse complement strand
TAAAAAAATTTCAATTTCCCTAAATCTTTTATAAGGAATTTACATTTTAAGAAAGTTTTCACCTTTTCAATTTCAACTTGATCATTACCAGTGATGACAATATCTTCCAAATATATTAATAGAATAAGAAAAACAGATTCAGTTTTCTTGGTAAACATGGAATAATCATTAATACTTTGGATAAAGTCATATTCAATTAGGCAAGAAGAAAGTTTCGCATACCACTGTCGTGGAGCTTGTTTTAACCCATACAAAGATTTAACAAGTTTACAAACATGTTTATCATTAAGATTTTAATAATCTTCAGGCAAATTCATGTAAACTTCTTCTATTAAATCTCCATATAGAAAAGCATTATTAACCTCTAATCGAAACAAATTCCATTTATTTTGAACAACTAAGGATATATTACAACGAACAGTTACCATTTTAACAACAGGAGAGAAGGTTTCATCATAATCAAGACCTTCTCTCTGACTATATCCTTTTGCTACAAGTCTAGCCTTGCACCTTTCTATTTTCCCAGTAGACTTATATTTTATTTTATATATCCATTTACAACCTATAGGTTTTCTACCGATGGTAAGTCAGTTAGAACCCATGTACCATTTCTATGTAATGCTTCCATTTCATCGTTCATTTCATTTTTCCAATTAATATATGTACAAGCTTCCTTAAAAAAAATTCGTTCAGCAGACTTATTTAGATTATATACAAAGCACAAATTTTCAAAAGAAAGATAAGAATAATTAACGACTTTTTCCGATCCATATTTAACTTTTCATTCTACAACATAATCATCAAACTTTTGTGGAAACACAGAAGCTCTTGTAGATCTTATTGTAGGTTGAACAGAAGATGGCCTATATAGAGTACCCTCATAAATGAGACTTTCATCATTTTAAGGAGTACTGGCAACCATATATGAGCTACTCAAGAGTTTCCATCTTTTAACTCTTTCAAGATTATCTTCAACTTGAGTTAAAGGATCTTGATTATCATACTCATTTGAGCTGCCTAGAGGCAACCCATTGACAGCTCTATTTTGGCTACCAAGTACTCTATTATTATTAGGGACAAAATCAGATTGATGAATGTGATCACTCACATAATTGTCTCTATTATCATCATTGGGTGGTGAATCCACAAAATCATTAGAAGAATTATTAGTAAAATCAAAGAAACTTAATATGTAATCATCTTCATTGTTGGTATCACCAACCCTGTTCTTAGATATCTTAAAAGGAAACATATTTTCATAAAACTTGATATCACGAGAAATAACATATTTCTTAGAGTCCATACTATAGAGTTTGTATCATTTCTTTGAACTTGCTTACCCTAATAGAATGCATTTTTCAGACTTGGGAGAAAATTATCCATAATGATAGGTATGACAGCAAAACAAAGGCACCCAAAGTTTCTAAGATGTGTAAGAACAGGTTGGAAACCATAAACGAGCTCATAAGGACACTTACCATTTAATATAGAAGAAGGAGTTCTATTTATCAAGTAAGTGGAGGTCAAAACACATTCACTCCACATATTTAAGGGAACCCCTCCCAGAAACATAAGAACCCTTGCAACATTTAGCAGATGACGATGTTTTCTCTCAACAACCCCATTTTGTTGGAGAGTATAAATGCAAGAAGTTTGATGTAAAACACCCTTAGATTTAAAAAACTCACCCCAAGTCTTGACTCAAGAATTCAGACCCATTGTCACTTCGAAATTTTTTAACATTCTTACCAAATTGATTGATGAGTAAGTTATAAAAGGTAATACTATTTTTAGCAACCTCGTTTTTTCCTTTTAATATAAAAACCCACATAGCACGTGTAAAGTCATCAACTATGGTTAGAAAGAATTTATAGCCTTCCTTATCGGGTCCCCAAACATCCAGATTTACAAGTTCACCCAAATCTTTGGATTTGTGCATACTGGACTCAAACTTCTCTCGAGTCTGCTTGGCCTTATGACAAATTTTACAAGGACCACAATTTTCATTTTCAATTTAAAGACAGTTTTTCAAACTTTTAGAACTTGGTCAGCAAGGTGACCAAGACAACTATGCCATAACTAGGCAGAAACCAGACAAGAAATATTAAAGTTTTGAGAAGTATGAAGATTACAAGTGGACTCACTATTGAAGCTTTGATCAAATTAATACATACCCCCTTCTTGACTACCTGTTCCCACTACATTCCTTCGTAGTGAATCCTGGACATAACATTTAAACTCATCAAACCCCACAAAACCTTATTATCTCTAACAAGTTTGTGAACAGATAACAAGTTAACATTAAGATCTAAGACAACCAAGACATCAAACAGAGTTACATGATTAGATAACTGAAAATTTTCAATTTTATTGATTTTGGCCTTAGCTCCATTAGGATGACTAACCCTAATGTTAAGCTCAAAAATATCAACAACATTGTTAAGAAAAGCAGTGTTATGTGTCATATGTTGATTTGCCCCATAATCAATAATCCATCCAGAATTGAGGAAATTGAAGTTACCTGCCATATTAGCAGAAGCACCTTCAGAAGTATGATTTTATTCAATTAATCCAAGGATCTTAGCAATCTAGTCTTCAGAAAACGGAAGGGAGGAGCTGGTAGTAGTTGTTTTAGTAGGATTTGACCCAGAAATACAAGCATTATTGGTTGTATTTCTTTGCATTTGATTTGGAGGTCTGGACCTATTCTAGTAGTTATTAGGAAATCCTATCAGTTTAAAACACCTTTTTATAGTATGTCCAATGGCACCACAATGCTTACAGGTTAGGGAAGAGGCTCTACCTGAACGACGCTTATTATCATTGGTTTTACTAAGAAAGGCAGCATTTTGAGGTCTGGACCTAGATTGAGACATATTTACCCCTCTATGAGATTCTTCTCTTGAAACAAGAGAGAAGATAGTTTTACAGAGGGAAGAGGATCACTAGTCAAAATATTACTTCTAATAGGTTGGTATGAATCATCAAGACCCATCAGAAATTGCATGAGTTTAATCAATTTAGTGTGTTCAAAAAATTCTTGAGAAGCATTGCAGGTGCATGATGGAAGTTTAACAAGGGTATCAAATTGTTCTTAAAGAATTGAGTTTATGATATTATTCGGAAACAGAAGTACCTTTTTGACTTAACGAGTTAATTTTCTAATACAGTTTAAACATAACAGAACCATCAACCTTGTCGTAGGTTTCTTTTAACTCCTCCCAGACCTTAGAGGCCTCTTTGGAAAACACTTGTCCTAGAAAGAGGTCCTCAGTCATGGAACTCAGTATCCAAGAAAGAACAAATGAGTTACAACGATTGCATTGTCTTCCTAAGACCAGATCATCTATAGGTCGAGGACAGGAACCATCTATAAATCCAACCTTATTTTTAGTTTCTAAGGCCATAACCATAGCACACGCCCACACTTTATAATTATCAATTCCACTTAGTTTAACAGTTAACAAGAGGGTCCCGCTGGTGTCACTAGGATGAAGGGATAATGGGTCTTCGAAGTCCAGGCTAGTAACCTTGGATTCCATTGACCTATCCATGACAACCTCAGAACTAGACATGAGCACACAAATGGAGACTGAACAGATAAAAACAGGATTCCTAAAACACTTGAGGTGCTAGGTCAAGCTAACTATCCAGCTCCGATAAGAAACCAAAAAAAAAAAAGGAACACAACACAGATAAACAAAGGAAAGAAACACCTAACCACACAGAGCAATTACAACAATAACAAATATAGAGAAGGGAAAAGAAACAACATGTAAAAGGGAATACATCCACACGCCTTTAACCAAAGGTTAAATATGAAGATATCGAAAGCACAGATAAGGCCAGAAAAACCTGAACACAATTAAAAGAGCATGTACAAAAAAAAACACAGACTTAAACAAGATCTGTGCCCTGAAACTTACCATGCATGAATCAAACCAAACGACTTGCCGAACAAAAACTTGAAAACAAAAGAGATCTTGAAGGTAAAGAAGAAAAACAAAATCTAAACAAACTAGATCCGTAACACTTCAGATCTAAGAAAAAAACAACTCTATTTTTTTTAAAAGGAAAACTAAGATCTGGTCAAATTTTGACAAAAGGACAGATCTAAAAAGAGCCAACACAAATTTGAGAGACAACCAAAACTAAACAGAATGAACAAGCAGATCTAGATGCGGAAAAAACACTCTAAACCAAAACAACATGAGAAAAGTGAGTCTCATCACACGAGTATTTCAGCAGCGATTAGTTTAACAAGATCCAAAGAGATCTTCAGGACTAAATCAACAGTTGATCATTTACTCACAACCACAGATACAAACAGATCTTAAAAGAGAAGAATGAATTTAAACACACGCTTGAAAATGGAGATTCAAACAGGAGTATTTCAGCAATGATCGGTTTAACAAGATCTAAAGAGATCTTCAAGACCAAATCAATAGTTGAGCATTTACTCACATATACCAAGAGATCTAAAAGAGAAGAAGCAATCTAAACACACACTTGAAACAAGCGAGATTCAAACAAGAGTATTTCAGCAACGATCAGTTTAACAAGATCTAAACAGATCTTCAAGACCAAATCAATAGCTGATCATTTACTCACAAACATAGATACAAACAAATCTAAAAAAAAGAAAATCAACAGCTGAGCATTTACTCACAGATACAAACAGATCTAAAAGAGAAGAACCAATCTAAACACACGCTTGAAACAAATGAGATTCAACTCAAGAGTATTTCGGCAATCGATCGGTCTAATAAGATCTAAAAAGATCTTTAATACCAAATCATGAGTCGGGCATTTACTTAAAAGAAGAAAAAAACAGAACAAAGCTTCAAGAAAAGGGAAGGACACTTACTTGTGATGAAATGTATGTCGAGGATGAAAATGAATCAGAACAGATCCAAGGGAGCCACTGAATCACCGAAGCAGACGCTCTGATACCATGTTCAAAAAAATAAACTAAAAGATTTCATAGCTCATACAATACAAACAAAACTAATTCTTAGATTTATACAATACAAGAATAAGAAACCCTAGATCTAAACGATGTAATAGCTAGCTGGTATGAGAGAGCTTAAAGAGAATCTCTTCTCAAAAAAAAGAAAAAGAGTTTTTAAAAAATTATGAAAATAAACTGGTTATAAACCCTATTTTTATGAACCAACAAATGACAAAAAAGGTCCCTCAAGAAATAAACAACTTGCTCTGCTACCCTTTGTCCTTTCCAGAAAACGAGGCGCATCCCTTGTACTTCAGTAACCAACTTCCAGACTTTATCAATTTTAGTCCCTTACAAATAAAGAAATACAAAAGTTAAGATTGTAGAAGGAAACCATATATTTTAACACCTTTCATCATTTTTAAATCATAGATAAATATATCAAAACATTTATAACGAATAAATCACAACCAAATACTTGCACAGATAAAGGCTTAGGCTTTCTGGTGTTTTGAATGACTTTGATCTTAAAGATCTTGTATCAAGCCAATTTTGGGGTCAGAACGACATCCATTTCTCTCTCTGGATATCTCAACGTCAAAGGCATAAAGAGCAAAACCAGCTATATGTGTCTTTGTGGGAAGTTCAGGGAGGTTTTTCACAAAGGGGTGGGTTAGGAAAAATAATAGTTGTGTGAATTAAGCTCCCTTCAACTTGCTAAGAGATTAGGCCACCAATTGAGTCATCAAGTGATGCAGCAAGAGACTACCAGCATAGCACTCAGAAAATTAAGAGAAAACTCTTAAAACTATAAATAAAACCCTAAAAGTAATTATATTGAGCAATAATAAACTTAATAGTAATGAAAACATTAAACCTTATATATGATCTAAACTAGCTCAAAGATAACTATGGAATCTAAATTCAAACTGATCCTAATCCTAAACCAACTATGAAAGTAATGAAATATTTACTTAAAACTAAACAATTATCCTAAACTAATTAATAAATACAATAATCAAATAAACAAAGGTAATCCTTTCGAGACAGTTCAGAACTCGTGCACGACCAGGCACGCAACCCAAGTCGCGGGAGAAGTCACGCCAGGGACTTTTTTCCCGTTTCCCATGCCAACTTCCAGACTTCTTTCGAGCTTGTTTTCTTCGTTTCTAATGATCTGCTAAAAACCTTATTAACTCTTGAATTCTCTCAGTATCATCAAGCAACTTCCAAACAACTCTATATGGCTTAGTAAATAAGCCATTACCACCATTCATCCCAAGGTCTTGTATAGATTAAGTTGTGTGTATGCATTAAGCTAAATTGTTGTTTGTTTGTGATGTTAAATAAACAACCTGTATGATATAATGACCATTTTACCCTTTGTTTGGTTGTTCTCTTTTTTCATACCAAGTGCAAAATTTATACTACCAAGTGCATAAATTGGTCTAGTGGAGCGAATCAAAAGCAATAAACTACAAAGTGATTTAAGACAAAATAATTTGAAGTAGAAAAATATTAAACATAAGTTTAGGATAAACAAATCCAATGAAAGGAAACTTTTAGACAACAATACCAAGGCTTTAAGAATACGAGGACAAAACCATGATCAACCACACATTCTACATTTATGATCATCGAATATCAAGAAACAAAAAGAATTACAATGTTGATCGACCAATTTCTTAATGCATCTAGCAAATAATAAATGGATGAAAACCAGAATCCCAATGTGAAATGAATTCTTCATCCAAAAACCATTTGTCGTCATCCTTCATTATCTCCCATTTTCTCTCCATTCCTCTTTCCCCAATCGAGGGTACAAACTTGACTCTACATACTTAAAATCATATTAAATTTTATCATATATAATACGTAGAGGTAACACAGAAAAACCTCATATTTTGTGAGAATTGTAAGATGATATCCAATTTGTTAACTTATTTAACGTAATGGTTAAGACAATGATTCCATAGTTAGCAATAAATGGCACATTGGTAATTTGATTATTACCAATTAAAACTCATCAAATCTTAGTTATTTAAAGTTCAAATTAATTATGAAATATTTTCAAACTTCTGATTGTTATATAATAAAAAAATTGCATCAAAACGAAACCAACTTTTACTGAATTTTTATTTTAAGAAACCAACTTTAAAAGTTATAATTTTAGGACCTCCAACAAATTTTTCATATATTTAAAGGTGTGGATTACGTGATAATCGGTTATAATAATAAAATAAAAAATAAGAACTTACGTGGATATTAAAACAACCACATATACACCAAATCCAAATTCCATGTCATTAATTAAAAAAATAAAACAAAAAAGGGAAATCAAAAATCAAATAACCATAGCTCCTGCCTCCTGCCACCATCGCCATCCTCTACCAGCACTTCAGCCTTTGACCGATTGAAGTTTCCTCTATGACTCAAGTTATTCCTCCGGTCCTCATAGCCTTTCCTCCACCTTTGTTATCCATTTTCTAAAGTTCCTCCACCGTCGCCGTCCATTTTCTGAAGTTCCTCCATCGGGCCATCGACCCTTCCACTCTCCTATGAAGGAGGGAGACGATGGGGCGAGCTGCAAAGTCGGAATTGCAGAGTAGCCGAAGAAGCAAAGAAGATTAAGAGGTCGTCGGATATTGCAGGTATCTGGAGTTGCAGAGAAGGTTAAGGGCCACAGTTTTTGGTTGTTGGGGTTGGGGCTGTGACTTAGAATGTAGGGTTTTTGTATATAATAAATATTTTGTGAATGCATCAATTTTTTATTCAAATTTAAAATATGTGAACTGAAAAAGGGATTAATCAATACAATTTTTGGACTATAACTAAATATTATTTAATACTTTATAATGTAAAATTAAATTTTTTAGATGATGTGATATAGGTTATTATCAACGGATCATCAAGTAAAACAGTCTTTTAAATACATTTAAAGTATGGTCCAGATCTTACAATGATGATTTTAAAAGTTGGTTCCTTAAAATAAAAATCCAGTAAAAGTTGGTTTCATTTTGATGTAATTTTCTTTATACAATATATTTCAACTATATATCTAATTTATTTCAAACATTCAATTTAAACTGATCTATTCTAAACTTTCCATCCTATTCGGCAGTTCATAGATTTCGGCTAGGTTGTCCATATTGTAAAACCTTGATAATTTGGATGATACTCGAATATACACATTGTGAAACTTGGTAATTTGTATGGTATTGAGGTTTTGCATACTGTGAAACCTGAAACCTTGTAGTTTGTATGATAATAAGAATGTGCATACATTATGCACAGTATAAGAGATACAACATGTTGTAAACCATGCTTATAATATGCTCTAGATGTCAATGTCATTGGAAATGGTGTTGTTTAGTCAAAGTATCGGAATGAGTGTCGTTTTCAATCAAAATTAAGAGAGATGAGAGAAAGACGTGAAAAATGAGAGAAGAATGGGATATCAAAATCCCATATCACCCCTGTAACTTCCGCTAGATTAAGAAAAAAGATCGATGATTTGGCAATAATAATAGAACTTTCATTTTTAGGTGAGCGATTGAGATTGGATCTCATGACCCTTATTGTAAAGTCAAGTTTTCACATGAATGACCCTATGTATACTATCTTATATAACATTTAGACAAAAATCTTAAAACAACTAATGAAGCATGAAGTACTTATTTTTAAGCATAATTTATAAAATCTCTTAATTACAACATTATAAGCTTGATGTACGACTTGTCAAGGCTAAACCCRTGGTCCCTCTTCCCAAGACTCRCCGCTCATATCATATGTCCCCCAAGGTGATGATTCACAAATCCATCTTCCCCAAGATGACGGTGTAAGCTCTTATAAGCTTGATGTACGACTTGTCAAGGCTAAATGAAAGATTTTTACCTATGAACTTTTTCTTGGAAAATTTATCGTTAAAGGGTGATTCATTACAAAATTGTCATAAAAGTTGGTGAGTAAATGGTTGGTGGGTAATTCAAATCAGTGACAGATTACACATGTATTACATGGGTGATCTATTGGTATTTTCTCGAAAAACATCGGATTCTACTGAATCATTTGTATTTTTTGGGTGATCCGTTGGTAACCACCGACGGAAATTTCTCTAGGTGATTTTTGTGGGTAAAAGTCACTTGTGTTTTTAGTGTAGTGATTCGAAACCATATAGTTTTAATGTTAGGGTTCTCTTTATTCTTTAATTCTTGTTTTCATCTCCATCTTTTTTTATTTGATTCTCCATCGCTCCATCTCAAGTAATAAAAAAAATACATACACATACACACGCACCACATATATACACACATGATACAGACACAAAAAAAACAAAAAAACCACCAAGCCAATGTGTGTTTACGTTGATCAATCAAAAGTATGTATGTGGGTGTGTTTGGGTGTATTCTATGATAAAAAATGATGTGTGTGTTTATAACACCCTCAAAAGAAACAACATCCAAAATTGAGCAAAAAGGAAATAGTACAGCATTTACAAACAATAAAAGAGACGATATATAAAAACCTATCAATCTAAACAATCGCATGCCTAGATTAAGGACGGGTGTTTCTACCGTCTCCAAYGAAAATACCGCGTCATCAAAATTATAACGCTTCAAGCACCAAAACTTAGCTACACAAAAGGCTTTTACGAGACCGCACTCCCCTCAACCCATCTTAGCCCCGCCGATAAAGGAACCTGGCAAATAGTTAAATCGAGAGAGAGAGAGGGTTAGGCTTACGCCTAGTGAGTCCAAACAAAAGAGTTAACAAAAACATAGAGGAACATATATAAACATATACACGCAATTAGTTGATATGACCCTAAACAGGAATAGGGCCAGCAAGACCTGAATAACACGAAGTGGAATAGTAAAACATCCGAAAATGACAGGGGAGACCCGATTTACCGTTGGTTATGACGGACACGAAGTAAGTCATGAATCAACGTTACAGAGCATCACTTACAGGTTCAACACCATCGACATCAACCTAGCCAGTCATGTAGTCAGTCGTGATCATAAGCTCTTTACCTCGGTAATTACATAATAATCACAATGCCTATTACCGAGTGAAAGTGAGAGGATGATTTGGTCATTACATAATAATCACAATGCCTATCACCAATTTACACCATCATACCCACGAATAAAATAAAAAGATATACATGCACTGGTAATTACATAATAATCACAATGCCTATTACCGAGTGCAAGTGAGAGGATGATTTGGTGATTACATAATAATCACAATGCNGGTAATTACATAATAATCACAATGCCTATTACCGAGTGCAAGTGAGAGGATGATTTGGTGATTACATAATAATCACAATGCCTATCACCAATTTATACCATCCTTCACACAAACATAATAAAACCATTTCTAGGCGGCATATTTAGATACGTTAACATATGTATACGACCACTTGTACATTACTCAAATATTCGCATGAGTCTTCAAATGAACGAACATTCCCATTTTACCAAATATCAATTCCAAACGTGGAACATGAGGGTTTATAGGGCTTTATCCCAAACTTACTTTGACACAAGTATTTCACCAAGCAAGTAATCACCTATAAATAAAGTATAAGAAAAGCATAACCCACAATTTCAAATTGTATAGAGCTTCTAAAAGAGAGGGAGGTTGGATGAACTCATAGTGCTTTTCGATACTCAAAAATCGAGCCAACTTAGGCTCTACGTCCATATACGTCTAAACATCGACCAACGGTCACTCTGGAAGGACCAAGTGAGCTTATTTAATACTTGTAATATGTACCCAAAGTTTCATAAAGATCCGACGACAAAAACTTAACCAAACTTAATTTAAACTCATTTTAGGAATTATAATTGACAGCTCAAAATTAACTTTTTATCAGTTTTGAGACGCAAATATAACCAACCTAGAAGTCTTATTTCTAAAAAGTGTCTAAAGGAAAGGTTTAGATCTACATATAAGCTTTCTAAMATGTCCAGAATCGTAGCAATCCGAGCTATGGTTAAGAAGTTATCGCACGTTCAAAACAGCATCTCGGGTAGATTTGGTGCTGTCAACTTTACCAACTAAATAGGCTAAAATCCATATTTTGGATTCAATCTTTATTCCAACAATCAAAATACCGTCTAACCATRTTTATATTATTGATTACAAGATCAATACTCAGGAATTTCGCCAAAATAGCCGTTAATGAAGAAAATCAAAGGAATGGTTTTTCTACCTAAAGAGATTTCCATTTCCAACCAAACAAGTATTTTCATCAATTTAAAGTTTGAGGTAWAATATAATGCATCATTTCAATGATTATAAAGTTTTATGATTAAAAGTAGAATGAACTCACCTCGAAGGATCTAAAAGAATCCGGCTTAGGACAGCGGCTGTTTCGGGTCGTAGACAACACGGCAGCGCGCTTGCTGCTGCTGCTGGTCGTCGGGGAAAGACACACAGCCAAGGGCTGTTTGCTGTTTTGGCGAGGGCGCGATAACACGCACAGCAGCTGCTGTTCGGCGACCGAGACGGAGGAAAACGCACAGCCGTGGGCAGTTTTCTGCTGTTGTTGCTGTTTGCCACGAGAAAAACACAGCCGTGGGCTGTTTCTGCAGCTGCTGGTGCTGTCTGCTGTTGGGCGGAACACAGCAGGTTGCTGTCGACTGTCCGGGCAAGGAACGCGAAGAGAAACAGCATGGTGTGTTGCTGTTTGCTGTCTTATGAAGGAAGGCCCAAAACACATCGTGACAGCCGCTGAATGGCCGAGAAAGATGCAGAAGGTGCAGCACTTGCTGCTGCTAGGCGAGGAGGTGCAGAAACACAGCAGAGTCGCTGCCTTGCTGTCTCCTGTGTTGGGCGAACGTAACACACAGCAGTCTTGCTGCTTGTTGGAGATGCTGCAGTACGAGGGAAGAGACGCAGTAGCCT
>NC_037540.1:38576328-38584666 GCF_001531365.2 Cynara cardunculus var. scolymus | reverse complement strand
AGAAGAAGAAGAAGAAGAAGAAGAAGAAGAAGAAGAAGAAGAAGAAGAAGAAGAAGAAGAAGAAGGAGCAGGAGAAGGAGCAGGAGGAGAAGAAGGAGAAGGAGAAGGAGAAGAAGAAGAAGAAGAAGAAGGAGAAGAAGAAGGAGAAGAAGAAGGAGAAGAAGAAGGAGAAGAAGAAGGAGAAGAAGAAGGAGAAGAAGAAGGAGAATGAGAAGAAGAAGGAGAAGAAGAAGGAGAAGGAGAAGAAGAAGGAGAAGAAGGAGAAGAAGGAGGAGAAGAAGGAGGAGAAGAAGGAGAAGAAGAAGAAGGAGAAGAAGAAGGAGAAGGAGAAGGAGAAGGAGGAGGAGAAGAAGGAGAAGAAGAAGAAGAAGGAGAAGGAGAAGAAGAAGAAGGAGAAGAAGAAGAAGAAGAAGAAGAAGAAGGAGAAGGAGAAGAAGAAGAAGAAGGAGAAGGAGAAGAAGAAGGGATCTAGATTCCGAGATATATAAAGGTGTTTGATAACTTTACATTACCCAAATCAGGTACTCTAAACCACAAAGTACGTTTGCAATAAAATTGAAAGGCCCACTTTACAGATTAAAGCAATCTAGGCAGATGTGGTATACTTGCCTAAGTGAATACTTTATTGGGAAGGGATATACGAACGATGAACTATGCACTTGTGTATTTATAAAGAAAATGAGTTATAGACTTTCAATCATAGCTCTATATGTTAATGTTATGAACGTACTAGGCACTCTTGATGAAATAAGAGAAAACCCAAGCTACTAAATCTGAGATGAAAATTCTTGGGAAAACTTGGTTTTGTCTAGCTATTTGAGCTAGGACAACGAGTATATGAAATATTATTCCACCAATCCACATATGTCCAGAAAATAATGAGGCGATTTAATATGGACAAAGTGCATTCGGCTAGCACTCCCATGATCGGTCGAAGTGTTGGATATAAGGAAAGATCCATTTTGTCCAAAGGATGATGACGAAGAGGTGGTAGGAGCTGAAATTCCATATCTAAATGCAAGAGGTGCATTATCGTACTTAGCACAATGTACTTGACCAGATATTGCATGCATCATTCCCAGTTAACTTGTTAGCTAGATTTAGCTAGTGCCAATGCAAAGTCATTAGAATGGTATCAAGAATATACTTCGATACCTAAAAGGAACCATCAACATGGGTTTATTCTTTCCCTACAAAGAAAAAAATGGGGTTACAATACTTGCTAAGAGTATTAACAAAGAAAGCGTTATCCCATATAGTGAAACCCGAAATGATATATTAGTAGGCTTTGTTGATGCTAGGTATCTTTTTGACCTACACAAAGGTCGTTCCCAAACAGGATATGTTTTTACAATTGGGAATACGGTGATTTCTTTGAAATCTACCAAGCAAACCCTTATAGATATCATCTTGAACCATTTAGATATTATTGCTCAACATGAGGCGGTTCGAGAGTGTAAATGGCTAAGGTCTATCATTACACATATAGGAGGGGCTAATGGCTTAAACTCAACCACTCAAATCCTACATGCATATATGAAGATAATGCAACTTGTATCGAACAAATGAAAGTAAGATATATCAAGGGTGATAATACAAAATTTATTTCGCCAAGTTTTTTCTATAATCAGCAACAACAGACTCTCCTTAAGATTCAAGTGAATCAAGTAAGGTTTGAGGAGAATGTGGCTGATTTGTTTGCCAAATCACTGCATAGGCCACATTTGAGAAATATGTAGAAATATTGGAATGTGGAGACTTTCCAAACTTCATTGATTAAAATACGTATCAGGGGGAGTAATAGACAAAAAGGGGAGTCTACTATACATGTGATATTGGTATGCTTATTTTTTCCATTGGGTTTTATTCCTTGGTGTAAGTTTTTAGTGAGACAACAAATTATATACCATATTGCTTGCAAAGAAACTGGTGCGTTGTACTCCTTCTTTCGTCCTAATTTTATTTTTTCCCACTGAGTTTTTATTTTGGCATAAGGTTTTAACGAGACAGTTGTGCACCATCACACCTTTGACTCCGCACAAAGAGGAGTGTTGTAGAATAAGTGCGTCATCGTCTAAAGGGCGTGACGATAGAGATAGAGATAGATATATTAGAGTTAGATTAGAAGTGAAATATCTCGTAGTTATCTATTTGTGACTCATCCCTATAAAAATGGCTTATGATTAATGAGAATTACATATTCCTTTTCTCTATTCAATTGTTATTAATTTTCAGTTATTCTATAACAATATTTTTCTCTACTTACACGAAAAACGTTGATTTAAGATCAACAATATATATTGGTGTTCAAAATTCTATTTTTTTAACATTTTTTTATCTTCGAGTTGGTAATTCACATAAGACATGATATAATAATGGTGACGATGAAACGATCATTTTGTCAAAATATTTGTAATAATAGACCAAAATCACAATTAAAATAATTGATGGACTAAACTACAGACTAAAATTAGTCGATGGACCATTTTGGTAACTTACACCAGATATTTGTCTATAAAAGAAAGAGATGAACCCCTTCGCCCCGACCTTTGTCATACTCTTTTCAATTTTTTGTTTTTGTTTTTAGGGGCGGATTTAGGCTTAGGCTACATGGTGCCGATGCATCTACTCTATCGTCCTGCCGCAATGGAAACCTTTTTCTATTCGTGTTGAAAATTTCATGTGCTTTGGATTTTTCTAAATTTATCCCTACTTTTGCTCATATCTTTTAATCTATATGCAATTTAGTCTCTGAATTTACAGATCTAGATTTCCTTCAAGTTAGATCTAATTTTCTTTCAAAATTCTTGTTTCAAGGGTCAAAGTGATTTCTGATCGGATATCGCTGGTAAACATTTTAATTTAAAAGGTTATTGATTGTTTTCAACAATCTGAAGAAACAAATGCTAGATCTGACTTGCACGGCCGTTTTGCCGAATAATTCTGTTTTCGATCTGGACATTGATGCTGATCATCTTATCGTTGTTCATAAATTCTACGTGTTCTTGAGTTTCAGAATAATGCGTAAAAACGATGTATATATGATACATGTTTTTCTTCTTCACTGTTGCTGGATGAAATGTCTAGAGCTCTGAAGAATCCCCATTGGGCCACTACATTATTTAAGGTAATTTGCTTAATTAGATCTACGAGTTTATTAGTTTTTAATTAATTTCCAGATATTTGAAATATGGAAAAAAAAATTCTAGATATTTGAAATCTAAAAAAAAATCTCTAGATATTTATACGAAATTTGAGGATGATGGTATATCAACTTTTTATAGCAATAACCGTATGAACAATATATATTGATCCCAGTGATAATATTGTTCATCTGTTGTCACATTTAATTCTATCGAATTTAATTTTTATGATTGTTGGATGTTAAATGAAACGTTATTTAATTGGATTAATTAGGCTTGCTTTGGTTTTATCAACTTGCTTATACTGTTCTTTCCTACCTTCTAAAGAAACCAAATCCACAAGGTGAAACAAGAGTCATCGGAGTTGGCTGCATCTGTTGAACCCGAGGGACTGAGGTGGTGGTTTGAATGGAGGAAAGCATTTTTGAGACTCTATCGTTACGCCATCAATTATATTTCATTCATTGCTAAGATTAAAACTTCTTCACAATCTTTTCTTTGAGTTCAGAATAACTGCACAACGAAGGCATTTGAGATGCACAACAAAGGCATTTGAGATGCACAACGATCCAACTAAATCATTTGCAAAGATGCACATCGAAGGCATTCATTTGAGATGCAGAACAAAGGCATTTGGGATTGATGAAGGGGAATTGAGGTTCTTTAGAAGCTTGTTTTGTGGATAGGGATGTGATTTGTACAAGTTCTAATTTATGATTATTGTGTACAAAAATTTTGATTACCATATTTAATTACGGTTCAAATGTTTATAATTGTATCTTTTATGTTCAATGCATATATGGTTTTTGATGAAATGAATATGAGAATTGTGGGTTGTATTTTGGTTTCTTGCAATCCATCAATTACATATCAATGAATGTAGTAATTTAATGATTCATTTTTATTTTGGGTTGATTAAATTTATCTTCACGGTTGAAAGTGAAAAACGAAAAACAAAGAGTAAGAACGGTAAAATAGGAAACAAAATACATACAAAGTTAGCGAACAAGAAACCCACATGGCCAAATTAAGCGATAGCGAAGTCTGTAGTTTGATTCGCAAAATTGCTTTTATGAGATCCTCTATTGAAATATTTTGAACATTATTGGCAAAAGTGTAGTCGAAATGCCATATTTTTCAAAGATGGAGTAGGTTTATAGATTCTACCTTTTCAAATTGGCTATTCAATTCTTAACTTCTTAAATATTTAATTGTTAATATATTATCACTAAACGAACATAACTGAACGAACGTTAACAAACATAAGTAAGCAAACATTAACAAATAAACTTTTATTCATATTCGTTCATTTAACTAAATAAACAAAGAAACTTGTCCATGTTGTTCGTTTGTTAAATAAACGAACATAAACAAACTCCCGTCAAACGATTTGTGAACGATTAGCTGAACATTTGGTTCCTTTACAGTCCTTGTTTGATGATAGCCCATAACATAATATATAAATACTTGTAAAGTTAACGTGTACAAACACATAATTCAATTTACAAAAGCATAAAGTGGAAAAAGCATATGTAGTTAAGAAAAGAATCCTTGTGGTTAACACTCTTTCATTTGTGTGGTTTGAAATTATAATATAACTATTGTGGTTTGTAAAAACATTCGGATGTGGTCCCCATTTCTAACTATCATTAAAACAAATATGTTAAATGTGTGACATTTCCATTATTTTATCAACTTTTTTGTCTTTTACCCAATCAAAAATTGATTTTATGATTTTGGTTCTTCTGGTTTTTTATTGGATGAAAGACAAAAAAATTGATAAAATGGTGAAAATACCCCTCATTTAACAGATTTTTCAACGGCCATTAAAAGAAGGGACCAAATCCGAACGTTTTTGCAAATAATCATGCCCATCTTGTAATTTCCAAACCAAACATAATTCAGTATATCACACTCAGATGTACCAGACTTGTCTTCTAACCCAAAGAATAGAGCCACCGTTTCAATAATCATTGATCCATATAACAAGAAATTGTCAACAACTTAACTTCAAGTAAGTTTGAATTATCTCTTCCTGAGAAAGATCAGTGAAATACCCCTTCCCAACTGTCACACCCTCCTCCGATCCCAGCAATTCGACTGCACCCTGAACCTGATCACCACCAACTGCACTCGGTTCGAGCAGATTACAAGCCACCTCAATAGCATCACCATGAACCAGCGCCATAGATTGAACCGATGGGAGTCCACCGCCTCTTCCACTCACCCTTTTTGCAATTCTGCGAACAGTAGCAATATCAGAGCAAAAGACAGGAACATTGTAGTTATCAACCCACTTGGTTGCTCCTATGACAATGACCCCTTTGCGTTGAACCGCTTGGACTGGACCCACGTCTGGTTCAAGTGCCAGAACCTCTGACTGTAACCCACCTGACCACTGGTTTCCGGTTGCATTTGGCTTGAAGTAGCCGAGCTGCCTCCTGATGGAATCGAGTGTTCTCTGTTCACTATGAGCAGCTCCATATGTGTAGGTAGGGACTGCAGGCTATTTTTACGAACATTAGCAAGAAATTTACAAATAGAGCATGCACGATGGTTTGCATGTAAGAAATCGCTCACTCTTGCAAAAGTATACTATTTTCCAGGCAATTTTTGCAACACCAACAATGGTTTGCATGTAAGAAAAAGTCAATACTTATCTCAAGTAGCATAGGATGATCAATGACCGGTGAAACGTTTAAGCTCTGTTATTAAGACACAAATTTCCTCAAATGATGCCACCATTTTTATCTGCTACCCTAAACTAAACTGTTTGCTAATCCTACAAACATCTTTGGGTCAGTAAAGCTTGCAAGCTATCAAATCCGTAATTTCAATGTGATTTAGTAAGTCAGACCATAAAACATGTATATATATAGGAACCTCCCCTCTTTTTATAACGGCTCTTTTAGAGAAATATTTAAAGGGGATCCACATATCCACACTTGGTATCAAATCCATGGTCAACCCATCTAGGGACTTAGAGGGCGCTAGTTGGAATCCCACATCGACTAGACATGGACCATCAAACCCTTTGTATATGTAGAAACCTCCATTCTCTCTATGTGAGCTCTTCAAGAGACACATTCAACATATTCTCACACCAATAATGATTTTAATATCAATAATCCTTTACAATTCCATACTAGGCAAGAAAACGAACCTTTAAGCATGGATCCAATATCCGCAGCAAGAGCTTTGGCAGTCCCGGCAACTTGTTCAAGAGATGCTGAAGCTAATGGATGGAAACAGATATGATCAACAACCCCAAGCCGTGGATGACTTCCGGTATGCAACTCAAAATCAATGGCTTCGAAAGCTGCTTTCACCATTGAAAAAACAGCATGCTTCAAGGGACCCGAATTCGATGATGAACTAGGAGCCAGTTTTGAGACCAGGGTGTATCCTACTCTGTTGTAAGTCTCATCTTCAAATTTATTAACAAGAGCGGCCTCCGGAAATAGTTTGGCAGCTCGTTCAATCGACTCCAAAGCAGATATGTTCCGTGTCTCCGATATGTAAACTTTACAACAAGAAAACATGGATTTAAGCATTTCTATTCTCCCTCAGCAGACTTCCAAAGCTGCAGTATCCAAGAGACAATTCCGAAAGAACATATAAGCATCTCAAATTGAGCGATTTATAAGAACCTTATTTTTGCATTTTTGCTTATAACGACCTACCATTGTGGATGCTCTAAATGCTCAAATGAATCAATAACTGAACTGAATTAAGGAAAGCATTATTAGTACGAACTGCAATCATGCATCCTTAATTTGGTGAAGAACTGTACGTAATTAGTGAATCAATATATGAACAATAGCAAGCATTCACAATCGAATTGGTATGAGTAACTTAAGTCGATGATACTATAATCATACATCATTAATTTGATAAACAAACAGCTGTATATGTAACTATCGAATCAATATATCAACATTAGCAAGCATTACTGTTACGAATGGGCATGAGTAGCCTGAAGAAACCAAATTTCTGATATAAATGGCAAAAAAAACTGAAAGTTACGAACTAAAAGCACAGAAAGACGAAGATTTCTTACCAAATTCGCCCAAATCTTTCTGATTCTTTGAATAATGAAACTCGATTTGCAAAGTTTTTCAAATCTCTAGAAGATTTGTATTAACAGCTTCCATCACTAACCCTATGATAGTGAATCAATGTGAAACAGGAGGATTGTCTTTGGTGGATTTGTGGGGGATGTGGGAACCATGACTTCTCCTATCGATACCTCATCCACAGAGAATCGATCTGATTGACAACAAAAATTTAAGAATAATTTACAAAAAGGTCCCCAAACTATCATTCAAGTTACACAAATGTTGACAATTCCGGTACCTTCTATATGATTGTCCATATTCCTGTATAGCCGCATATCTGGTGTCTAATTGTTTTGAGCTTGGACTTCAAAAGTCAAGAGTGCCTACAAGTTTCAGATTCAAATTCAAGGAGAAATAGTCCTCTTGTGGTCACGAAGGTTCATTTCAAACTATCCACAAAGCATGTGGTCATCCTGGGATTAGTAGGTTCGCATTACGGGTTGAATATTCATGTTAATCAAAAAATACATTTTTACAAAATGGAATCGATCTTGACTTTTTGAGCAAGATGTAAGATTAAGTTTTACGTCCGAAATGGTTTTGACTGAATTCCCCTTTTACGTGTCTCTTTTTTGGTATATTTCATAATGAACAATGCAATAACAAAATATAGCATTATCAATTTTCTTATATATACATATTTGACGATGTCAGATATACAAAAATAATAACAACTGATTTTATGGTATTATAAAGATTTTTTTAAAAATTAAAATTTTTATACAAAATATTAATTGTAAAATATGATTGTAAATTTATATATATATATATATATATATATATTAAAATGATCTACTCCACTATTTAAGATGTAGACCGTTAACTATCAAGGATGAATATCTTTATGTATATTTAAGGGGAGTGTTAATGATATCTCTTAGTAAGGGGTGTTGAATGGTTTGGAAGGAAGAACGCTAATGACACTCTTATTACTTACTAATGACACTCCTATATCTTACGTAATCATTTTTTTTTTTGTCTTTTTACTCTTTTTTTAATACTAATTTTTTAGTTATGTTATTTAATTAAAAATATATTATTATTACAAATATTATTTTTTATTTTGTAAAAAAATTA
>NC_037540.1:38572394-38575245 GCF_001531365.2 Cynara cardunculus var. scolymus | reverse complement strand
ATAATATATATATATATATATATATATATATATGTATATCAATACAAAAATAATAATATTAATTTATTGATTTTGATATTTTATATTTTTTTAATAATGATTCAATTTTTAAAGCATTTAACACCCATATTAGGGGGTGTCGTTGCCAAATGTCTAGAAAATTGAACCATCATAAGCAAGATTGAAGTGGGCAAGAATCACTATAAAATAATGACAAATTAGTTTTTTTATTTTAATTTTTGAAATTCAAACAAAAAATAAAAGAGGAAGGTAAATGGTATTGGGGGCAGATCGATAGAGTTAGACCAAAAAGGTGAAAGCATCAAGAAGTTTTAGTTTTTTATGAAGACAAAAATGGTCAAAAGCTTTTAAAGAATTCAAAACATGCATATAATATTTGTATATTGTGTTTCAATGAGTATTTATATGTAAAAATGGATGTTGAGGAAAAGAAAAGAAAGTTTTATAGGAAGGATAGAAAAGAAAGTTTATACCAAATGGGAGCTGTTGAGACTGTTGTAGAAGAAAAGAGAGTATAGGACTCCATTTTTGGTTGTGTTGAAAAATCAATGCATTAATAAGTTGTACATCATGCATACAACCTTGTAATTAAGAGATTTTTTTATTTTGTGCTTTAAAAGCTTGTATTCAATGCATTAAAATTTGTACTCAAGACTTTGATTTTAATGCTTATTAATGTAATGTAGATGATTTTTTATATATTATTATTTTAAGTTATATTATATATATATATATATATATATAATTTCTTATATGTTATTATTTTATACATTAATATACATATCCTATGATTTTATATATATATATATATATATATATATATATGAGCTTAATCAAATGAGAACTGATTAGTTTGTGGTAACTGTGAGATCCAATTTCAACCACAAATCAATGGATTAATTAGGAAATTAATGGTTATGGTAGTTTGAGTTAAAATTATAAGTAGAGGGCATTTTAGGTATTTTTAAAAAACTCCTCTCTCCTCTCTTCTCTCTCTTCTCTCATCTCTCTGACCTCTAATCTCCGGCCTCCGGTGAACAAAATTCCGGCAGGTACCAAGTAATCACAAAGATACACAATGCGATACCCATTGTGATATACAGTGGTACCCAAATGGTATCACAGTATATCACAATAGGTATCACGGTATATCATAATGGGTATCACATTGTGTATCTTTGTGATTACTTGATATCTACCGGATTTTTGTTCACCAAAGGCCGGAGATTGGAGGTCGGAGAGATGAGATGGAGGTCGGAGAGATGAGAGATGAGAGAGGAGAGAGATTTTTTAAAAATACCTAAAATGACCTCTAATTATAATTTTAACTCAAACTATCATAATTATTAATTTTCTAATTTATTCGTTGATTTGTGGTTGAAATTGGATCTCACAGTTATCACAAACTAATCAGTTCTCTCTTGAATAAGCCCCTATATATATATATATATATATATATATATATATATATAGGCGGGTTATGTTACAAACCGTCCAATTCATGAAAACTATGCAAATCATTTTCGACCAATATGAATTTTTTTTTTTCGTTAATTTTAATAAGTAAGGGTATAATGGTCATTTGATTGTATATTGGTTAATATTGGAAGGTAATAATTACTCTTAATTATGGAAACGTAATAATAAAAATATTAAATATAGAAGGTGGTAAATCAATTTTTCTTAATATACATTTTTTACCATTAATAGTTCTTATTATTTTATTAAATTATACTACTAAAACATGAATTGTAAAAACACTACAATATAAAATCTGATTTCGTTTCATTGAAAAAATATATGTAGTTTGAGTAATGAAATAAATGTCATGGTCAATAGTGACAATGAACACAATTTCACTGATGAATTTAATTTATTAATATTTCAAAATGTTCTATGCATGAAAAAGTTTCACTTACGAAAATAAAATATTCAATTTTCAAAATGTTTCATTCAATTTTTAAAAATGTTTCATTCTTTATACGATTCATCGTTTATTAGGATATCCCTTGTTTTAAAAGTTGTTTGATTTGCAATTATTAAAAGTCCAATCATACTTCAATAACCGTTAATAAAATAGTTTGATATATCGTTTACTACTATATGTCAAATGGTCCATCTTTCATTATAGGTGACAAGAAGTCACGTGAGTTCATAACATAAACGGTGAAACAATTTCATTCATTCATTTAATGAAACAAAATATTTCATTTAGTATTCAAAAGGTTTTATTATTTTTTGTTGATTAAAATATGTTTTTATGTTTCATAATTTATTAGAATATACCTAGTTCCTTACTTGGATCTATTTTTGATGTGGAAGTTATTTTATTTATAATATTTAGTCATAAAATGAAGATAATTCTTATCAAACATATAATTTGTCAAGTTATTCTAGCATTTTTGGTTAAAATTTTTGTAATGATAAAATGATATATAGAGATTTTAAAACAATGATTTTGTTTAATTAATGTTAGGATATCCACGATCTTGTTACCTCATTTACAAAATTATACAAATTAAAAATTTGACGATTTTGCTCTTTTTTTAATTAAAAATTAAACTTTTATTTTTATTTTCTTTTTTATTTCCTAATATAAACACATTTAATCTTGACCATTGATCAAGAAAATTGATGGATGAAATTGGTTTGTAAGGTTTTTACAAATGAAGGTGGTTTGCAATTGACCACTCCTATATATATATATATATAATACAACTTAAAATAATAACATATAAGAAATTATATATATATATGTATATAATATAATTTAAAATAATGTATAAGGAATTATATATATATATATATATATATATATTTCCTTATATGT
>NC_037540.1:38566678-38569375 GCF_001531365.2 Cynara cardunculus var. scolymus | reverse complement strand
TTATTATACATAAATTAAATTATAAACAAATTGGATTAAAAAATTACACAAAAAAATGAGAAATTTCAAATAGTTAATTTAATATTAATATCGATATATTTTTGTCAAATTTTTATGATATCRTCAAACATATATTTTATTCAAAAATAAAAATATCATCGCTTTCTCAAAATCACATAAAGCCATATTATAACATCGACTAAGATAAAGAATAAAATGAAATATTAAAAACACGATGTATCTCGCTGCATTGCGCGAGTACGCTTCTAGTAAATTAAAATAGTTATTTAGTTATTAATAATAATAAATAACAGTTAATATTAATCAAAGTTATAACTGATAAAAGTGACAAAAACTTCTAAAACGCTACTCCAACTAGCAGTTCAACATAACTTAACTTATATCCATTCAACGTGACCTAAAAATATAAGTTAGCTCATGTTTGTCAAACATTGTCTTATTTTCAAACAAACATAATAGTCTTTTTATTGTGATGAAAATGTTAATTATGTTTAAAAATCTAAGAAATTATGCAATTTCATCTTTGAAATATATATAGATGATATTGTTACCGTTAACAATGAATTGACCATTTTGTCGAAAGATATTTGACAAGAGACTAAAATCGCAATAAACATATCTGATGGACCAAAAATATAGTTTGAAAATAATCTATGGAGCATTTTGGTAACTTATAATCTATGGAGCATTTGGTGCATCCGCTCTGAAAATCTACTAAATCTGTCTCTCCTTCTGCTTCTGTTCATGATATTTTTATACGCAATTCAATTTTTAAAAATTCTACAAACCAGTTTGGTTTGTATCACAGTTGTTTTGCTTTAAGTTAGATCTGATTTTCTTTTTAATTTCTTGTTTAAGCTAAGGGTTGTTGGTCCACCCGTTCTCTTTTGTGACAAGTTAGATCTGGTTTGATTTTTAATTTCTTGTTTTTTTGAGAGGGGTGGGGGAGGGGGAGGGGTCAAAGTAATATTTGATTGGATGTCTTTGTTATTCATTTGGTCAAAAAGATCTTCATTCGAAACAGTATTGATTGTTTTCAATGATTAGAAGAAATAAAAGCCAGATCTGATTTGCTTGACTTGTTTTTCTAAGAATTTTGGTTTGGGTCTGCCCATCCATGTTGATCGTCTTCTTGTTGTTTGTAAATACGACGTGTTCTTGAGTTTCAAAATTATTGTGTAAAAAGGTATAAGTTATACCGATTCACTTCAATATCTTAACATAATCGGCATGAGGAAATCCGACTATGTTATTTAAAGGTAATTTGCTTAATTAGATCTATCAATTTATTATGTTTACATTAATTTCTTGATGTCTATATGCGTTTTGAGGATTATAGTATATCCCTCAATAACTATTAACTATACAAACAGTATTTGATCCCACTGGTTTTGGTCTAATTATCATTGTTTTACCTACCTTTTTTGTGATCATACAGTACTGTAACAACCCGGTTTTGGGGCTATCTAATGGTATTGAGTGTCTAATAAAGAACAACCCCTTCAGTCAATGCTATTACATCATGTGTTTATTAAATTGTCCGGAAAGAGCCTAATTGGTTGTATAATGGTTATCGCTTACTTGCTCAGCCATAAAAAGTTGTTTGGTTATGGCTTATTCGTTAAGCCGAGTGCTTAACGCTCAACTAGAAAACCTCAGTCCTTTACAGTCATACATTAATTTTCCCTATTCCCCTTAATAAGAAACAACCCTTTCATTTAGAAGAAAAACACCCGTTACAGCCCTCAAACCCAAGTTTGCACTCTTGTTTTCCCCCAGACCCACGTCTTACAGACAACATCTTAAGCGGTAAGTACTACATATTAAATCATGATTTTTGAAAATCTCTTAATATAACTCAAATGTTGTCTCTCAAAATCTTATAGTTCATTTCCACCGCTGTTGTTGTTTTGCAATAGTTTTGGAATTTTCTGAAAGTATTTTTAAGAAGAGACATGCACGTGCATTACATGGTTGATACAAGTCGTACTTATTTTTCTTCTATAAAAGGTTACGAGGTGTGCACACGCTACTAGAAAACTGACTATTTTTGGCAGCCATTTCCGGCGGAAATATCCGGAACACGGGTGGATGTTAAAAAGGTCAACTTCCGTTGACTTCCGCTTGTAATGTAATCCGCTGCTAACTGTTAAAGAAAAATGTATTTTTTTTATTCCGGTAAGATTTCCGGTGGTTTTGCAATGGATTTCTAAAAATTAGAATTTTGAAGATCAATTAACTTTAATTAAATAATTTTACGGGCAGATAACGGGCGTTAGAAAAAGTCCTCCATTTGGTAGTGACAACATCACTTGAAAATTTATAGTTTCTAATATCTAGTTTGACGGGTGTCGAGACCGGCAAATAATAAAGTCCAAACTAACGCACAATTTTACAACCAAAATTGTAAAAGTGGTAAGTCGGGTCGAATCCACAGGGACTCGGCTTTAACTCTTTAGGACTAGATAATCAAGTACAAAAATGAAACTTTAAAATTAAATACGAGGGGGGGGGTTTGTTTGTGCAAAAAGGATTTGAACATAAAGAAAAAAACCGTAGAATAAGTTTAAACAATCAAAATGAAAAAAACCGTAGAATAAGTTTAAACAATCAAAATGAAAAGAAACTCAACTTCGGGTTACAAATGCAATGTTTATTCATAGGTCGTTATCATTG
>NC_037540.1:38562213-38566578 GCF_001531365.2 Cynara cardunculus var. scolymus | reverse complement strand
AAAAGAAATACCTAGGATTGAAGTAGAAGTTGGATGAGCTCTCCCAAAATCGTCTCTTCTTCCTTTTCCATTTCAGAAAATCGAATCCTCCTTGCGTCTTTCTCCCTCGAACCGCTGCATGCTGCTGTCCTCTCTCGTCTCTAGTGACAGCCCCCAATCGAACAGCCCCTTTATCGCCTCTTCGCTGCCTCTTCCTCCGATTTTCTGCCCACGTTCGCTCCCTCTTCTTCGAACCCCACGTCTCTCTCTCGCGTTCTGATTTCTCTCGCTCCCGATCTCTCGCTGCAGACCGGTCTTGGGCTGTTTCTTCTTCTTTTCTTTTACATGACTTGGGCTGCTTGTGTGTGTAAAAGGTGGAGTCCATCAACAAATAAAATAGGCCCAAGACTTGGCCTATGAATCTCTTCTTTTTTTTTTTACTGGACTTCACAAATAAATAAAAGGCTTGGTTAATACCTTTTACACACCAAATGGTGAAATTAAATGGACTTTTATCTTCATTTTTAAGACATAAAAATATAGCAATCAAAATTTCTAATTTCTAATTAGACTGAAAAGCTTACATGGGATGGCAAGGAAGAAGAAACTGTCCCTTGTGGCCCAAACTGTTACTTTCAGGTATATGTGCTCTATCCCCATTGTTGAACTAGAAAATTGGGTATTTTCGGTGCAATTTCCGGCGGAAATAGTGTCGGAATATAATTACCGGACAACAAATTAAAAAAAATCAACTTCTGTTTTATATTCCGGCATTATTTCAGGAGGATTTCCGGTGGATTGTAGAAATTAAATTTTTATGAAATTATTAACTCTAATTACAATAAGTTACCGATGGGTTTCCGACGGATTTTTGATTAGTTTTTTAAGATTAACGTCCGCCGGTAATCCGTCGGAAAAAAATTAAAAAATAAAAATTATTATTTTAATTTAGCGGCGTATTTCCGGCGGTCGCCGGTAATTTAAAATAATAAATTATTCAAGTTTTCTAAATTTTTATTGATTTCCAGTGGATCTCCGGTGGATTTTTGATTTTTTTTTGTTTTTCATACTTTTGGTTTATTTATATGAAGAATATTACATATATTCCACATGAAATTTATAGTGGATAATAATTCTTTTATCGAGCCCAACACACACACATACATGTATGCAAAATATACCTATATACAAACACATTATTCGATGCCATTGTTATTAATCGACTTTAAAAACTATTAAAAAAAGTCTTATTTGGGTTTAACGGGTCTTAGTAGAGCCTCTAGTAGTGCTTCAGTGCACCCGGAGGAGAGAGAGTCTGGCCATGGTAGCGCTGCTTCATAGCAGCGGACGGTTATTGGCATCCACGATAAAGAGTAAATACATTTTTATCTTTTAATTGATACAAATAATTGTGTACTGATACTAATTCAGTTCATTATTTATATAGTTTTAATGACACCAGAGTGATCCGGAGGATCACCAAGATCAACTGAGAGCTGCTTGACGGCCCGTGGATCACTTGGGAAAAAATCCCAAGCAACGTGAGACGCCGAATGTGGGAGCGGTTCCAGGTTTGTGGTATATTTTCAAATTGTTATATTTTTGCTATTTTTTTAAACCTAAGAAGCGACTAAACTTTTAGGTACAGGGCTACTACACTTGGGATTCGACTTTGGATGCCCAGATCCTAGATGCATGGGAGAGAAAGTCAGCCAAGCCATATAATAATGACAACTTGAGTACCGCGAGGAAAAAAGCTGGGGAAAAAGCAAAGAAGAATGAGTATCCTCAATACGATGAAACCGACCCACACCGGGATATGAGTGTGTTGAAGAACTTTCCCCCTAGCTGGATATCTTCAGATGTGTGGATCCAGATGGTCGATTGTTGGAACAATGACAATTGGAGGGTGTTTCCTGTGTGGCGTGTGAGAACCGTGATAGCTAAGTTGCGGTATACACCGGTGGATCGATCCCATTTTCAGAGCATGGTGCTCGTTTGGTAGGACCTAAAAGCCATTACTTTAGTAGCTTGATTTTTAATAATATTATAATTAACATATGTTCGTATTATTTGACTTTTGTAGACACAAGCAAAAGACGACGTGCCACCGACCATTGTGGAATTGTTCGATTATACGCATAAGAAGTGGTTGAGTGGAGATGTCGCATCTACGGATTCTGGGAGGGTGCGTGACCTTTAAGTGTAGTCAAGTCATGGTAAGTATGTCTATCTATTTTAATGTATATAATTGGATACCTAACTATCTATCTAGGTTGGGCAAACGTTCGAGACGTTTAAATTAAAATCTAGTTTGGGTTGCCATTTGGTGGGTAAAAATTAGGATTTTTTAAGTTAGAAATTTCGTATGTACCAATATTTAGTTTGGGTTGCCATTTGTTGGACAAACGTTAGGATTGTTTTGGCTACAATTTTCATATGTAACACTATTTTTTTGTCTGGAAACGTCCGATTTACAGCCGTCATGCTGTCAAAATTGGCTTGTAATTTTTTTTAAATAATATATAGGATGACTATTCAACGGGTCTCACCCAAAGATAAGGTGATGATCCCTCCACCTATCCCTTAGTTGATAAAGAGTTGTGGGAGCAGGCGGTTGGGGAAAACAAGAAAGACCGTCTATTTGGGTTTGGGTACAACCAGGATTCTAATTGGGTCTTGACTGGGAACAACACACAAGGTGGTTCATCGTCTTCTGAGAGTCGGGTATGTGCCTCTTTTCCTTTGATGATGTTTATCGATTTAGTTTGTAACTCATATTAAATATTATAACGTTTTATTTATTTTATAGGAAATTGAAGCCTTAAGGACCCAACTTAGATATTTACAGGAAGAAAATCAGCGCCAATGAATGGCGGAGGAGGAGGGATGGCGGACGGAGGAGGGATGGCGGGAGGCAGAGGAGGAGGGATGGTGGGCGAGAGAAGGAGGAGCAACGAGATAAACAACTTGAAAATATGGCTGCTTTGGTTAGACAACTCAGTCAATCTCAATATTCCCCCCGACACTGAATTGAATATTGTCTGTTTGTTTGAAACAATTTAGTTTTTGTTTGGTTGAGATAATTGTCGTTTAGTTTAATGTATGACATTTAGTTGCATTTCGTCTTTTTAGTTTTTTTAATATCTTACAGATTTACAGGTTTTAAATATTGATTGTAAAATTATTCTAAAATTAACAATTTAATATATCTATGGCGGATTTCCGGGCGGATGTATCCGCCAGTAATATTTAAAATTTAAAATATTTTTTTTAAATTAATTTCCTTTTCTGACAGATGTGTCCGCCGGTAATATAATTCAATTTTTTTTTAAATTAAATATTTTCTTAATTTAATCACGAATTTTTAAATAAACCGGTGGAAAGTTTCCAGTGGCCGAGATCCGCCGGAAAATAGTAAAATCCGCGGGAAAATTAATCGATCACCAACGCCAAGATTTCCAGCGCACTGTTTGGTAGTGAATATTTTCTAGATTGCTTGATCCTATAAATATATTTTATCCTATAAATCATGGTTTTAGGAATTCTAGCTAAAATGTGTTGTCTGAGTGTGATATATTTATCTCAGAAAAATCTTTTCATCATTAAACAGAGAGTGCCGATTTATGGGATGAAAGAGATTCGTTAAAGCATAAAGAATTGGGAAGTTATGATGGTGAGGTGCAAGGAATACTTCACACATTGCATATACATATACATATACATATACATATACATATACATATACATATACATATACATATACACACATCTTATTTATCTTAGCACCATGTACCCTCTGATTTCAAGCTTTTAAAGCTTGATCTGCTCGCACCCTGTGCCCTTTATTTGATCCTGTTATTGCTGTCGTCATTATCAAGTTTTCCAGGGATGCACTTTCTTTGGAGCTTTTATTCTTAGGATCGATGATGTGTACTTTATGTTTTATGATTTGAAAATGGATGTGGTGCCTAACAGGGTTGTTTGCAGTTGGTTAGGACTACTCCTATGCTGCTGTTACGTGATGGATTGAGGAAGAATGTCTTTTGGTGGTCAGCCTTTTTTTGTCGGCCGTACATGTACATCCCATTGCATTGTGCGGGTACGCGACTATATATGTTTTCTGTAAAACCGTGTTCTTTTAACCAATTGAAATATAAACTGTGAATTTTTTTATTTAAGATGGATTGATGGAGTGAAGCTTCCATCCCCCCTTTGATAAGCCTACCTCAAAAGATTTACACATATATATATATATACATATATATATATATAGGGTATATTTCAAATACAACCATGTCCATTTGTACAACCAATGCAACCCAATTAATTGAGATATTTATAGAAATGATGAGAGTTTATTTATTATGATTTGAATATTTATGG
>NC_037540.1:38555742-38561583 GCF_001531365.2 Cynara cardunculus var. scolymus | reverse complement strand
TTATCTATTGATTTGTGGTTAATATTGGTTCTCACAGTTACCACAAACAACTCAGTTCTCCCTTGAATAGGCCCATATATATATATATATATATATGTAAAAGTAAGGCATGCATTGAAGGGTATTTTAGTATTCATAACACATACAATAAAAATATTATTTTGAATAAATATTGCAATTTTCAACTTTAATACTTATGAAGAATAAAAAACCCTACTTTTTGAAAACAAGCAACTTTTGTTATCAACGTTGTTTAATTATCTTACTTCCATACAACGAAATTGGTTTTATTTGACGCCTTGAACATTTAATCGTTCTAATAGAATATATTATAGAACTTAAGTTTATAAGACCAAACTATAAAGTGTTATATCTAAAATTGTTCCAATAAGTTTAAATTATGTTTTTAGGCGTTTTAACAATTTTTTAGAACGTTTTCTTAAAATAAAGTGTCATGTTAGTTATTTTATAAACTCATCTTATTATATGATATTTTTTTCAAATAATGTCGTATAAAATAGCTAATAAGACATTTTTTTTAAAAAGGGTCCTAAATAACATGCCAAAAAAAAACGTTCTATTTACTTATTGTAACACTTTTAGATATGACGTTTTTTCGTTTGATCCTATTAACTTAAGTCCTATAAGGTATCTTATATTTTATTAGAAGGTTTAAACATTTTAAGAGTCCTACAAAAACCAAATTTTGTTATAAAGCTTACATATGAAAAAGAGGGTATATAGTATGTATGTGCTATTTTTTTTTTCGTTGCAAATTTTATTTCCGTTCGTATGCTTAACACCTCTAAGAAAACACTCCTTAGTCTTGGTATCATACCCTATGACTATTCTATTTCCAAAATATTTTGTCAATTAACCATGTTAAATTTTGAATTTATATGTTTGTTGAATTTTGCAATTCAAAAAACCATCAAAGTAAAATAAAGAATATAACAAAACACAAAAGGGTTCGAGTTATTGGTTTCCACATCGAGATGCCACACGTTGTAATGCGCGAGTCTATACCTAGTATATGAAGGATCAGAGAATACACTGCTTTCAAATACTAAAATGATAGTTGTTATTCCATGAGACAAACTTGGCTTTAAATAGCCTACAAACTAACGTTGCACCCATAACAGAAAGCATAGAAACAGGAGCAAAATGCTAACAAACACAGAAGCTTTCAAAGCAAGCTAATTCCTAAGTATTAGGTATGAGACCTATTATTTTGCAAACACGGAAAACTGACTAATACTATGCTGACAATTCCTCCCCTTAAACTGAAGTGCTTCAAGAAGCATCAGTTTAATCTTCCAGTGCTTGAACTCCAAGTAATCTTCTTAACTTGGTGAATTTGCTTCCAACTTCAAAGGCTTTGTCATTATATCAGCAATTTGATATTCAGTTCCACAGAACACTAACTTCACTACTTCTTGACTCACGAGCTCTCGCAAATAGTGATATCTTACGTCGATATGTTTAGTCCTTCTGTACATCATCGGATTTTTGGACAATTTAATGGTTGAACTGTTGTCACAGAAGACTTCAAGACTTTCACTTTGGTTTTTCGTAAGATCCTCGAGCAATCCTCGTATCCATACACAGTGGCACACACACGAGCTTGCAGCTACGTTTCGGCTTCTGTTGATGATAAAGTGACAATAGGCTGCTTTCTTGAGCTCCAGCATGTCGCTCCTTCGCTTAAAAGAAAGACATAGCCAGAGGTGCACCTTCTGTCTTCGATGTCTCTTGCATAATCGCTATCGGTGTATGCTTTGAATTTTGTAGAGGCATTCTTCCTGTACAGGAGACCATAACCATGTGTACCCTTCAAATACTTCAACACCCTCTTTGCTATCTTCATATGCTCTTCCCTTGGTTTAGCCATGAACCGAGATATTAAACAAACCACATACATAAGGTCGGGTCGTGTAACTGTGAGGTACATCAGACTACCCACTAATTGCTTGTACACCGTTGCATCGACTTCTTTTCCTTTTCCCTCTTTCGTGAGAATTGTGCCGGGAACAATGGGATTCTTAACTGGGTTGCTGGTCCACATTCCAAATCTTTCAAGCACTTCTCTTGCGTATTTTTTTTTGACATAAATGAATCCCTTTGTCATTTTGATGAACTTCCACACCAAGAAAAAACCTCAACATACCCATATCTGTCATTTCAAACTCTTGCTGCATTGATCTCTTAAATTCTTCACAGACATTAGCATTATTTCCAACATAAATTAAATCATCCATATAAAGGCTCACTATGATCAACATTTCACCGGTCCTTTTTATGAACAAAGTGTCATCATGACTACTTTTCTTGAATCCCTCCCGTTTGAAATAACCCTCAATTCGACTGAATCAAGCTCTCGGAGCTTGCTTCAGTCTATATAAAGCTTTATTTAAACGATAAACTTTATTTTCTTTACCTTTCTTGACGAACCCTTGCGGTTGATCCACATACACGACTTCTTTAAGTTCATCGTATAAGAAGGCACTTTTAACGTCTAGTTGATACACAACCCAGTTTTTTTGAGCAGCCACAACAAGTAGAGTTCGAATGGTATCCCATCGCGCTACCGGTTCAAACACTTCATCATAATCGACTCCTTTCCTTTCGGCATATCCTTTCACGACTAATATGGCCTTGTATTTGTCGACTTCCCCATTTTCATTTAGCTTGGTTTTGAAGACCCATTTCAATTCAATTGTCTTTGCATCTGTTGGTAAATCTATAAGCTCCCATGTTTTATTTCTTTTGATGGCTTGTAGTTCACTTTCCATTGCCTTTAACCACTTTTCTTCTTTAGCAGCCTCTTCGAAACTTATTGGGTCATCAAGAGAACTAAACATTGCAAATAAACTTGCCTCTTCATCTGATAAACCTTCCCCACTTTGATAATCACCCATCCAGATTGGTTCTCTTCTGATTCTTCTTGCTGCTTCTGTTGTGTTTTCGGGTTCTGCATGACCTGCTATTTCTTCTTCAGTTGAGGGTTCTTCATCAGGTCCTATCTCCTCTTCATGATCGTCATCAGTTGCTGTTTTTTCTTCATCCCAAACCAATTGTTCACTGCTGGCTTCGACTCCATCTGTGCTCCAGTCCCACTTTGAATCTTCTTCAAAAATAGCATCTCGACTGATGATTATCTTCCTCTGGACTGGATCATATAATCTGTATGCTTTTGATTCTGAACTCACCCCAAGGAGGACACACTTATGGCTTCTGGTATCAAGTTTAGTTCTTAGTTGTTGGGGGTACAAGCACGTGCCGAATACAACCAAACACCCAAAAGTAGTCAACACTCGGTTTTATTTCACTCCAGCATTCTTCTTGCACCATGTCATCTAAAGCACTTGTGAAACATCTATTTAATACATGGCATCCCCAATTAGCTGCTTCGGGCCAGAAATATTTTGGCATCCCCTTTTCTACGAGAAGGCATCGAACCATGTTCATTATGGTCCGATTTTTATGTTCGACCACTCCATTTTGCTGAGTGGTGTAGGCAGCAGTCAATTACCTCTTAATCCCATGTGTTACTCATAATTGATTGAACTGACCAGAAGTGAATTCTCCTCCCCTATCACTTCTTAAGCAGAGCATAAATTTCCCCGTTTCTTTTCCACCAGATTTTTGAAAATTTTAAACACTTCAAAAGCTTCATTCTTTTCAGAGAGAAAATATACCCAAATTTTGTGAGTAAAGTCATCAACGAGAACAAAGATGTACCTTTTGCCACTTGGAGAAGTTGGAGATATAGGTCCGCAGAGATCCATGTGAATAAGTTGAAGCTTCTCACCTGCTCTCCATGTACTTTTCATTGGTATGGCTTCTCGATGTTGTTTCCCATTATTGCATACTTCACATGAGAGAGGTTTCATAGTTGCAGACACCATGAACATCTGGTTAGCTGTTATTTTTGAAGTTGTAATCAACCTCCTTTGTGGATGGTAGATTTTGCATGTACCGGCTGCAATTATGAAAGTCACTCCCTTTTCTTGTAGTTGCCCAACATTTAACATATTGGTTGTCAACTCAGGTACAAAATAAACATCTGTGATGGTCTGAGTTGTACCTTCTACTTCAAATCTTATACTTCCTTTGCCTTTGACTGCCAGCCTCGAATTGTTCCCTAACTTGACAGTGTGACATAAACCTTCATCAAGTTGGACAAACCATTCTTTAGAGCCTGTCATATGGTTAGAGCAACCTGAGTCAATAAACCATATCCCTTGATTTGCATCGTTGATTTTTGCGTAGGCCATCAATAGCAGGTCCTCCCCTTCATCAAACTCAACATAGTTTGCTCCTCTTTCACCACCGGGACCCTCGTATTAAAAGTGTCCAAGTTTGTGACATCTGTAGCATTCAATAAGAGATTTATTGAAGTTCGATCTACCTCTTCCTCTCCCCCGTCCACGATTGCTTCCCCTTCCTCTTCCTCTACCACGACCGAAGCCAGTGTCGTGTTCAACTTTCAATACATGCTCATCACTTTCTCTGCGTCTTACCTTTTGTTTGTGGACTAGCAACGAACTTTGCAGCTCGTCGACCGTCAGTTGATCGATATCCTTCGATTCCTCAATAGAACACATGACAAAGTTAAAACTTTCTGTCAGTGTTCGAAGGATCTTTTTGACGATCTTCACATCGTCCATATCCTCTCCACAGTTTCTCATATCGTTCGCAACGATCATAACTCGTCCAAAATAATCGGTCAATGATTCTCCCACTTTCATCTCCAAGGTTTCGAATTCTCTTTGAAGCCGTTGCGACTGAGCCCTCTTCACTCTTGCACTTCCTTGGTACTTAACCTTCATCGAGTCCCATAGTTGTTTTGCGGTGTCCTTCTGGGTGATAGCCTTCAAGATAGTCTTGTCAAGGGCCTGAAAGAGATAGTTTCGTGCTTTCAGGTCTTTGAGTTTGGCTTCATCCAAGGCTTTTTGCTGATCTGCTGACAACTGCACTCCAGGTCCTGGTTCTGTATAACCCCCTTCAATCACACTACAATATTCTTTTGATCGAATCAAATTTTCCATGATCAAACTCCAATGATCATAGTCCCCATTGAACTTGGGTACACAGGGGATTCGGAAATTGTCAGTACCCATCTCTCACCCACTCGTGTATCACTTTTTGAACTTTCACGTATTTAGAAGTAAGAGTATTGGCTCTGATACCAATTGAAGGATCAGAGAATACACTGCTTTCAAATACTAAAATGATAGTTGTTATTCCAGGAAACAAACTTGGCTTTAAATAGCCTACAAACTAACGTTGCACCCATAACATAAAGCATAAAAATAAGAGAAAAATGCTAACAAACTAAGAAACTTTCAAAGCAAGCTAATTCCTACGTACTAGGTATGAGAACTATTATTTTGCAAACACAGAAAACTGACTAATACTATTCTGACAGTATACAATATCCTTGTTTTCCGTCAGATAGTGTGTTGATCCTCTCTCTCAGTGATTTGATGATAATCCCTTTTTTCCTTTCGATGTATTTTAGTTTCTGTATTTTCAGTTCCAGCGATCAATACACTGAGTATGTTCAGTGATCGCTGAAGAACTCGCTTTGTAAATCATTCAAAGACAACAATACTTTAAGAAAACAACACTCACACCAAAGATCCTTCAGCAAAAGTCGAATACTGAAACTGAAGATTAGAGACTGGCGCGTACGTGATCTGAAGTGGTATTCAGTGATTACAAGCCTGTCTAACTATGTGTGAAGACTGTTCTAGTTTCAGCGAATGATGATGAGACCTTCAGGTCATTCCAGCATTCAGCGATCAAAGGAAGCTTGCTTAGCACGATTGTTGTTGT
>NC_037540.1:38538342-38555338 GCF_001531365.2 Cynara cardunculus var. scolymus | reverse complement strand
CTATCAATATATATTTTAAATTTGAAAACATTGTGTTTGTATTCATCCCCCCCCCCTTCTACAAACTGTTTAGTATTCTTGTAGACCCTTTTGGGACCAACATAGTGTCCTATAAAATTTCTAAAGGGACGTTTTGTATTAAGTGCCCTAAAATAGTTGTTAAGACGCTCAGAAGCGTCCTATAAACTTATTTCAACGTCTTTAGGACGTTTTATATTTTTTTGTCTATAAAACGATCTATTAGGACGCATAAATTTTTTTGTCATCTTATAAATCCAATTTTGTTGTAGTGAATGTCAAACTAAAGAAAAATATTTGTTTTTGTTGTACAATTGTTTGGCTCTAAATTTGATTTTATTTACTTATTAAAAAATAGGGGATAGTTATTGGTTTTCAAGGCCAAGAAATGAAATCCTATCCCATGTAACACAAACGAGGCATAAATTATCATAAACGTACTTGGGGAAAGCCACGGTCACAAACGCGGGCTTGGATGTAAGTGGAAGGGTTCTGTTTTTTCATCCTTTTTTACCACCTACTCATGACACATTTAAATATTATTCTAGAAAATTATCCTTTTCTCTTCCACTTTTTCTCGAACTAATACGTACTTAGGGGCTATTTGGATCATGGGAATTTGGGGGAATTGAAAGGAATTGGAATGTCCAATCCTTTGATCAAATTCCAAATATGATGTTTGGTTCACAGATTATAGGTGAAGGAATCCGTTCAATTCCTACAAATTCATTCGGTCACCGATTTCACGATTCCACTTGATGTACCAAGGATTTCAAATTCCTTTCCGACGAATTCCTTAGCCCTCATCCAAATTCATCGACTCTATATCTCGATTTGCTTTGCTCTGCTCTGCTTGATTTCTTCTTCTCGATCTCGTTCAAAACTGCTGGTATGTTCGACTTCTCTCTCTCTCTCTCTATCTATCTCTATCTCTCTCTCGTTCTTTCTCCATCTCGCTCTGTCTCGGATCTTAATATTTTGTAGTGAATAATTTCAGATATTAGTAATATAAGTGAACAATTTCAAATTTTATCTGATGTTAATAATGTAATTTGGTTTAATGGTAATTTTAATTTAAAAAAACGACAAAAAAACCATAAAAGGTCATTTGTTGATATTTAATTCTGATTCCAAAGTTTAATTTCATGAACCAAACAAGAAAAATTCCAATTCCGTTAAAAATTTCATTCCAATTCCATGCAACCAAACGCAATCACAAGACATGGTCAAATTCCATTCCATTTCCTCAAAGTCAAATTCATTTGATGAATTCCAATTCTATCGAATTCCATTCTACGAACCAAACGCCCCCTTACACTCGAGCACCTTTGGAATAGTGTTATTCTAGAAAATAACAACAATATTTATCACAATGAATTTTTGCGTCCTTCGAGTCCCATTTACAGCTTTGAGTCTACTAATGAGTTTTCTTAGAGAATAAGCTTCATTTGCTCATATTCTTCTTAGAATCAGGGCCATTAGTAGGAGCCACAATTTTCATCTTTAACAACAGAGGGATCATGAGAGCACAATATTGCACGTTATAATTATCCATCGAGAATACGATTGATATTCCTTTTCAGACAAACCTATTGTCCCATGGGCTCGATCTCGATGTATTTCAATGCCAAGAATATAAGAGGCTTCACCAAGATCCTTTATGTCAAACTATCCAGAAAGGAAGCCATTGGACTCGAACAACATGTCATATTGTTGCTTGAAACTAATATGGCATCCACATGAAGTACTAATATGACAAACTTACTCCCACCCATATGATTTTGGCGTGTCGGTCGACCCGTTCTATCATCCCGACGCACTGGAAACATTTTATGGATCTGCTCTTAAAACTTCCACCACTTCATTTGATTCACCTGCTTTAAAATTTTCTTGAATCTGTCTCTGCTTCTGTTCATGATATTTTTCTTTATGCAATTTAATTTCTAATTTTGAAGATAAATTTAGTTGATTGTATTTGAGTTATTCTTCAAAAAATTGATTGTTTTAAACAATTAAAAGAAACAAAAGAGATATCTGATTTCCTTCACTCGTTTTTCTAAGAATTTTGGTTTAGATCTGGACAATATGACGTGCTATTGAGTGTTAGAATAATGTGTAAAAAAGATATAAATAATAGCGAGGCTCTTCTGTTGAGTTAATCTCGACATTAATCAGAAGAAACAAAGTTTAGTGTTTTAGTTTCTTATTATTTTTATTTAAGTAATAATCTGTAATTTAGGAAACTTGAAAGGGTGCGATGATAACCACCAACATCCGAACCATCATAATGGTTCGATCACCACCATTCGAACAGTCACAATGGTTCGAAGGCACCTCTTCGGTGTCTATATATTTGTATCGATTTGTATAGTTTCTAGTGTGTATTTTTCTCAGAAATAAACAAACTTTGATTCAATCTTGCAATTCTATATTTCGATCCAACATTTGGTATCAGAGCTTTGGGTTTAATCAAACCAAAGTTTCTCATCATCTACCATATACCAAATAGGAACCGAGAAAGTCACCAGAAACCGCCGATTCACAACAGAAGGAACGACCGTCAATAACTTCATACGGGGTTCGATTGGAATCATACGGGGAATACCCAGGACGGCCAAAATCCAGATGGAAACTTACCACCTACTGGCACCCATCGGAAAAAAGGGGACTTACCTTAAACGGAACCGGAGAAGACAACCGGAAAACCAATTGGTCAGTAAGACCATCAAATCGAAGGCAGGGGTAACCGTCGTTCGAAAAAGGAAAACCAAGCAACAAGCACTATGACTGTGAACCACAGCAAAGTAACTGCCGATCAAATCAAAATTCGAGGGGTACTCGATTTGAATAGCCGAAGAAGAAGCGACGTATACACACACAAAGGTGTACGATTTCCTTTTCCCACTTTTAAAACAAAACCCTAATTCATTATATTTAAAAATTTAAGGGAAACCTTTTATTATAATTTTGTTTTAATTTAATATTTTGTAATTCTTATACTCTTTATTAAACAAATAATAAAGTTTTTCTTTATTATTAGTTTTTTATAAATCAACAAATTATAAATATTTTCTTAAAACAAAATTTTAATATAAATTTTATATTAAATCATGATGGGGACGAATAGCATGGAATAAGGAGACAGTTCCAAAATTTATAAGAAAATAGGTTCTACAACCCATTTCCAATGCCCAATGTTGAAAGCAACAAATTACACTACTTGGGCAATTCGGATGCAAATAATCTTGGAAGCAAATGGTCTTTGGGAAATGATTGAACCACAACCAACAACACAAGCTGATGCAAAAAAGGATAAAACCGCTATCGCCTATATTTATCAATCACTAACAGAAGATCAATTACTTCTCATTTCAAAATACAAAACTGCAAAGGCAGTTTGGGATGCTTTGAAGACAAGACACATTGGAGTAAACAGTGTCCAACAAGCAAGACTACAAACAGTCAAGACGGAATTTGAGATGTTACAGATGAAAGAAAATGAATCAATCGATTCATTTACTACAAAGTTGACGGGTATTATCAACAAAGCGGCAAGCTTGGGATTAACATATGAAGATTCCACTCTCGAACGAAAATTATTAAATGTCGTACCCGACAGATTTCTTCAAATTGTTGCATCCATTGAACAATACTCGAACTTAGATACTATGTCTCTAGACGAAGTAATCGGGAGACTGAAGCCTTTTGAAGAAAGACTCAAGTATAAAAAGGAAAGATATGTGGACACTCAAGAGGGATTGATGTTCACGCAGCATGAAGCTCGAGGCCAACCTTACAGAGGATGTGGTCGTGGTAGATTTAACCAATCACGAGGCCGAGGGAATAACAGATTTAGATCAGAAAGAAAGAACTGGGAACCTTCATAGAATAATTTCAAGAAAGAAACAAACAACAATGCAAAGAAATTTACTCCAGATAAGAGTAAAATACGGTGCTTCAAGTGCAGGAGGCATGGACATTATGCAAGCAAATGTCCACATAAATAATCAAGAGAAAGAAGAGTCTAATCTCATTGAAGAAGACTTAGAACCAACTTTGCTTATGGCAACTATTGAAGAGCACCATAAAGTTTTCTTAACCGAGAAGAATCTCGAATCAAGCAAGACAACTACAAATGATGAAAGTCTATGGTATTTAGACAATGGTGCAAGCAATCCTGTGACGGGAGTCAAAGATCATTTCAAGGAAATTGACGAGAAGATTACCGGGAACGTAAGATTCGGGGATGGATCATACGTGGAGATCAAAGGAAAGGGATCTATACTATTGGAATGCAAAAACAAAGAACAACAGATCATCTCACAGGTATATTACATTCCAAATCTGAAGAATAATATATTGAGCTTGGGTCAATTAACAGAGAATGGTTGCAAAGTAGTCATGGAAGACGACTTACTACTACTGTATGATTCAAGCAATAATAACTAAAGGTCAAGCGATCAAATAACCGACTATACAAGGCAAACTTGAGGATCGGTAAACCTGTTTGTTTATTAGCCAATCTATATGATAAGGCATGGTTATGGCATGCAAGGCTGGGTCATCTGAATTTTGACTCAATGAAGAAAATGTTTTCGAAGGACTTGGTTCATGGTATACCACCCATTAAACATACAGTAAGTATTTGTGACATATGCTTAATAGGAAAGCATAGCAGAGCACCATTCCCACAACAAGCAAAGTCAAGGTCAGAAGCACCGCTGAATCTAGTATTTGGAGATTTATGTGGTCCAATATCACCACCTACACCAAAAGGCAAAAGGTACATATTTCTACTAGTAGACGACTACTCAAGATATATGTGGGAATACTTTCTAGATTCAAAAAATCAAGCATTTGGAATTTTCAAAGAATTTAAACAGAGGGTGGAAAACGAACTTGGAATCAAGTTGAAGATGTTCAGAACAGACAGAGGAGGAGAATTCACATCAAATGAATTCCTACAATACTGCAAAGACAATGGCATCACAAGATAGTTAACTGCACCATACTCACCTCAACAAAACGGAGTTGTTGAACAAAAGAATAGGACAATTCTTTCAGCAACAAGATGCATGATGAAGGCAACGAACTTGCCACATAATTTTTGTGCAGAAGCAATTAGACATGCCATACTGATATTGAATTGCACACCAACAAAGTCACTTGATGACATTACTCAATACAAAGCATTGAAGGGAAAAAAAGCCAAGCCTACATCATCTAAAGATTTTTGGATGCATTGCATATGCTAAGGTACCATCACAACACTTGAAGAAATTATATGATAGAAGTATACGAATGGTATACTTAGGCAGTGAGCCACGATCAAAAGCATACAGCCTGTTTGATCCAATAAATAATAGAATTTGCATCAGTCGGGACGTAAAATTCAAAGAAGATGAGACATGGAATTGGAAGGAATATACGAAAGATTTCAATCTAGATAGACCGGAATGGACTAATTTCATTATAGGGAATAATGAAACACCTGGTACTTAGTATATCTCTAATGAATGTGAAGATTTCAAAAATAATGTTACACATGGTAACAACGATTCAGATGAAGAGGTACCTACTATACTCAATTCCCAGATATCTACTCATGAGTATAGCCCACAGCAATCCACCATCCATTCACCAGATTCAAAAGCTGATACGCCTTCTACAACAGATTTAAGAATTGATCATAGACCCGTAAGAGGTTATAGGGCCTTAAGTGATATATACGCCAACACGGATGAGTTATTGCTAGTAGAAGACGAACCAAGGAACTTCAAGGAATAGATGACAAGTGGATTGAAGCTATGAAAGCAGAAATTGATTTTATCAACAAGAAAAATACTTGGAGGCTAACTACCCTACCAAAAGATCATAAAGCAATTGGTTTAAAATGGGTGTTCAAGACAAAAAGGGATGTTGAAGGAAGGATATTAAAGCACAAAGCACGATTAGTAGCCAAAGGATATATTCAAGAATAAGGCATATATTTTGATGAAGTCTTCGCACCAGTAGCACGAATCGAGACAATACGATTGATATTGGCTCTGGCAGCATACAACAAATGGGAAGTTCATCATCTAGATGTAAAATCAGCAATTCTACAAGGCAAATTGAAGGAAGAAGTTTATGTCTCACAGCCTGAAGGTTTTATAGAAGAAGGAAACAAAGGAAAAGTTTACAGACTCATGAAAGCGCTATATGGGCTAAGACAAGCTCCACGAGCATGGTACACCAAGTTAGATAACACATTGAAAATACTTGGTTTCAAGAAATGTACATTAGAGCAWGCAGTCTACACAAGAACAAATAAGGCATCAACTCTATTGGTTGGGATATACGTTGATGACTTAATAGTCACTGGAACACCAAAGAGAGATATTGAAACTTTCAAGGATCAGATGAAAAAGAAGTTCGAAATGAGTGATCTTGGATTACTTGCTTATTATCTTGGCATTGAGGTTACACAAAACGGGGTGGAATCTCAATGAAGCAAACTGGCTACTCAACCAAGATACTCAGAGACACAGGGATGTTAGACTGTAATGAAGCAAGGATACCTATGGAACCAGGTCTCAAGCTTACAAAAGTAACCGAAGAAATATCTGTAGATGGCACCGAATATTGAAGGTTAATTGGATGTTTACGGTACTTACTACATACAAGACCTGATCTAAGTTTTTCAGTTGGAATACTTAGTCGTTTCATGCAAGACCCACAAGAACAACATATGAAAGCAATCAATCAAGTATTGCATTATATCAAAGGAACAAAAGACTATGGTATAACTTATGGGCATGAAGGAGGAAACAAGATACAAGGTTACAGTGACAACAGTTACAGTGTTAACACACAAGAAGGAAAAGGCACAACAAGAATAATTTTCTATTTTGGAAACTCACCTATTAGTTGGAGCACTCAGAAGCAAGGAATAGTAGCATTATCCTCGTGCGAATAAGAGTTTATTGTAGCAATAACAACAGCAACACAGACACTTTGGTTAAAAAGACTACTCAGTAAAATTACCGATACAAAGGAAGAAAAGGTTACAATTTACGTGGACAATAAATCCGCAATAGTGCTAATGAAGAATCCAGTGTTTCACAGAAGGAGTAAGCACATTGATACAAAGTATCACTTCATACGAGAATGTGTCGAGAAGGAAGATATAGTAGTCGAACATATCAGTGGAGAACTAAAACGAGCCGACATACTTACAAAGCCGCTTCCAAGAATAATATTTGTCACCATGAGAAAATTACTTGGAGCTAAGGATCTTCTTCAGAATGATCAAGATTAAGGGGGGTGAATGTTGAGTTAATCTCGACATTAATTAGAAGAAACAAAGTTTAGTGTTTTAGTTTCTTATTATTTTTATTTAAGTAAAAATTTGTAATTTAGGAAACTTGAAAGGGTGCGATGATAACCACCAACATCCRAACCATCACAATGGTTCGATCACCACCATTCGAACAGTCACAATGGTTTGAAGGCACCTCTTCGGTGTCTATATATTTGTATCGATTTGTATAGTTTCTAGTGTGTATTTTTCTCATAAATAAACAAACTTTGGTTGATTCAATCTTGCAACTATATATTTCGATCCAACATCTTCAAGAGCTATATCAGTTTATTATGTTTAAATTAATTTCTTAATTAATTAAAGGTAATTTGATAAACTATGAGGATATCCCTCTTATGTTATTAATTAAAGGTAATTTAATAAATTAGATATATCAATTTATTATTTTTAAATTAATTTTTTTGATGTGCATATGCAATTTGAGGATTGTGGTATATCTTTGCATAACTTAATTTTGATGGTCTATGATTTTCATGGTTTTACCTACTTTATTTTTGTGATCACACAATATTGAAACACCTCGATTTTGGGGCTATCTGATTGTACTGCTATCACCTTCTCTTGATCTAAGCTGAATTTGATTTTGATTTTGATTTTGAAACTAGCTATATATTTGTACATCTCGATTTGTTCGATTTTATTTACAGATGCTATGAAAATTGTTAAACTGTGATAACCGGGTTCTGGTTATACATCTGAGATAATTATTATGTGATTATGTGGTTATGTGAGTATGTAATTAATTGTCATTATTAATCCATGTGGTATGTATATGCATGCATGAGTTTGATTATGTACATATTTTAATATGCATGCATGCATGGGGTACATGTATGTATATATATTATCATGCATGTATATGTGCATGTGTGTGCATGGAATTGTGAAAGGAAGAAAAGATTCTAATATTATTTCATCCAACTGCCTTCTTTTGTTGCAAATCTCAAACTCATGATATGTTATATGTGTTGACATTCTCGTTAGATTCGATTTTTATAACTACGTGCTAACTCAAGTCATTGTCGGGACGGACAATGATCAAAGTGTGGGGGAATTTGACAATTACAAATTTACACATTTTTTATGTTAAAGTTACCTTGCAATTAATGTTAAGTAGATGCTTAAAAATGTCCATTTTAATTTAAGTTGATATTTAATTATATGAGGCCATTTAAGTTGGAAAAAGAAAAAAAAAAGTGAAAATTTGATTTTTGTGTTTTTGGTCTCATCATGTTGCAGCCCAGCAGCTGTAAAGGCCCAAAGCAAGCAGCCCAACAACTGCCAAAAAGAAAAAAAGGAAAAGAAGCAAGCAGCCCATGAAAAAAAAAAAAAAACAGCCCAAGGCTGCTACCCAGACCAGCAGCGAGAGAGAAAGACGGGACATCGTGCAGCAGTCGAACATGGGTAGAGACGGGAGATCGTGGGCAGAGACAAGAGGGCAGGGGAGAGAACGAGGTGCGATTTAAGGTCTATCGATCGAGAACAGTAGCAAACTAGAGCCTGTCGATCGAGAGCAGTAGCAGACAGAAGTCGATAGAAAGAAATCGAGAAGCAGAACCTATTGATTAAAAGGAAAATCAACAAAGAAGCTGTTGACAGAGAGGAGAATCGAGAGGGCATGAGCGACTAGAACCTATCAATTGAGAGAGAGACCGATAGAGGCGTTTTGTTTTGGTGGGCAGAACCAAAAGCAGCAAATTGTCGATCTAAAGGGAGAACCAAGGACCGGTTTCTAGATTATAGGAGTGTTTTTTCTGAGACGATTTCTAAGGTTTATCGTCAATTTCTCCATTTCAATCGACAGGTCAATTTACATTTGTTTTGGAAATGAGTAGCTAATCTTTTAATTTCTAGCAATTGGGTAGCTAATTGACTGTAAATGTGACTGGATTTGGTGTATGTTCAATTGATTTCATTTATGCAATCCATGTGCTCTTTTGTTTTTTCCTATTCAAGTTTGATTACGTAAGTTGGATCTCTTGCTTAGTCTAATTTGGATTTGAACTGCTAGAGTGATTTGTGAATCTGTAATTGTTTGTAAATTTCTCTCGGTAGCAAACAATACAGGTTGGTAAGCATGTTAATTGTATGTATTGTAGGATGGCATAACCCAACTCACATAATCAACGTCCAATTATTGGTTGGTTTCGGTATTTATATGAACTTAATGCAATTGACAATTGAATTCCAAGTTCGTGATTGGGTTAAATTAGTTGATTAGAGGCTAGTTATCGGGGCATCTCGTATTAGTCATGTTTTTATATCAAATAGAACGTCAATGTGTATTGGTGTTCAAGATGATGTGAGATCCCTTGAGAAAATGGTTTGGTTGGGTCGATGATACATAAGCCATGATTAGTTGATTGATGCTCATTGCTAGTCTCATTCTTATTATTGTTTAAAGTTTTCAATTTATTTTGCATATTTAGGTTATTTATCAAATCTTCCAACCCCCCCCCCCCCTTTTATATAATGTTTTTATTGTTAATGAAATCGTACGTGGTTACGTCTTGGACTTACGGTTAACACGAGTCCTTGAGGAGACGACCCTACTTATCGCTATCACAAGTTGTGTTTTAGAGATAATAGGCTTATTCTATTATTTGCCGGACTCGACACCCGTCATTCAGATATATCAACAACATTATTTAGCAAGCCAGTGTTATGTGTCATATGTTGATTTGCCCCAAAATCAATAATCCAACCGGATTTGAGAGAATTGAAGTTACCTGCCATATTGGCAGAGGCACCTTCAGCAGAATGATTTTGCTCAATTAATCCAAGGATCTTGGCAATCTGATCTTCAGAGAAAGGAAGAGCAGAATTGGAAGTAGTTTTAACAGGATTTGACTCTGAAACGCTGACATTGTTAGTAGAATATCTTTGTAGTTGATTAGTAGGTCTGGATCTATTCTGAAAATTGTTTGGAAATCCTATGAGTTTGAAACATCTTTCTATAGTGTGATCCGTGGCACCACAATGTTTACATATTAGGGATGAGCTTTTGCCCATACGACGTTTATTGTCATTGGTCTTACTAAGGAAGGCAGTATTTTGAGGTATGGTCCTGGGTTGAGATATATTACCCTCTCTATGAGATTAATCTCTTGAAAAATGAGAAAAGACAATTTTAACCGTAGGAAGGGGATCACTAGTCAAAATGTTACTTCTAATAGGTTGATATGAATCATCAAGACGCATTAAGAATTGCATGAGTTTAATCAATTTAATGTGTTCAAAATATTCTTGAGAAGCATTATAGGTACATGATGGAAGTTTAACAAGGGCATCAAATCATTTCCATTGATAATTTAATCTATGTTAATACTCAGAAACAGAAGAAGCATTTTGACTCAGAGAGTTAATTTTTGGATAAAGGTTAAACATGACAGAACCATCAACTTTGTCGTAGGTTTCTTTTAACTCATCCCAAACCTTCCAGGCCTCTTTGGAGAACATTTGTCCAAAAAAGAGGTCCTCAATCATGGAACTCAAGATCCAAGAGAGGATAACGGAATTACAACGATCCCATTGCCTTTCTAAAATCGGATCATTTATAGGTCGAGGACATGAACCATCAATAAAACCAACCTTGTTTTTAGTTTCTAATGCCGAGTTAGTAACCGTGGACTCCATTGACCTACTTGCGACAACCTCAGAACCAAACATAGCACACAACAGGAGAATGAACAGATGAAAACAGGATTCCTAAAACACTCGAGGTGCTAGGTCAAGCTAAATGCTCAGTTCCAAACAAACAAAACTAACCAGAAACTAAACCACATATAGCACAGAAGGATAAAGACAAACAACACAAATAAGCCAAACTACCACGCAGATAATACAAGAAGCAGAGAAGGGAAGGAGACAACCTGCAAGCGTGAATATAACCACCAGCCTTTAACACAAGGTTAAAGACAATAGATACGTAAGCATAGGGAATAGGTCAGGAAGAACCTGAACATAGGCAAGCAAACAAGAGCACGGCAACAACACCAAGAAAAGTAGGAGGGAAAGGAAGCAGATTCAACAGATTTGCAAGGCCTAACCCTCAACTACACATATATTTGGAATAAGCAGTCAGAAAGAAAGAGAACAAGGCAGATAAGCATGAACTTACACAACATGACTATTTTAGCCACAACGGATATCAAAATCTAAAAGATCTTGAAACATCAGCTTATCTAGCTAAGCATGTACTCAACAGAAAGGACAAAAACTTATTCCAAGAAAAGTGAACAAGAGGATCTAACAGATCTCCTGGGACCACTCCATTGCTAGAGAAGAAAAACAAAAAGCCAACTATTCCAAAAAAAAAAACAGATCTAAACAGAACAAATATTCCAAGATAAGTGGACCACGAAGATCTAAACAGAACTTCAAGGGACACTTGTTTGGAAAAACACAAACCAAAAAGCACAGAAAGGTCTAAACGACCTGACAGGACAACGTAACCAAAAGAAAACAGGAGGATTTAAACATAAGCAACAACAGATGTACCAAAAGGCGTGAATCAAGAGGATCTAAATAGATCTTCTAGAGACACTCGTTTGGATTAAAGGAAATGAACACAAACTTATCAAAGAATATTAGAGAAAGAGTATTTCGGCTATGATTGTAAAACCAAGATCTCAATCCGACCTTTAAGATCCAATTCATTTATCCGAGCATTTACTCAAAACACAAAAGAACAATAACAACAATGTTCCAAAAAAACGAGAACCAGGAGGATCTAAACAGATCTTCTAGAGTTACTCATTTGGTTAAGATCAACACAAAGAAACCTTAACAGATTCAACAACAAGAACAATAACAACAATGTTCCAAAAAAAGGAGAACTAGGAGGATCTAAACAGATCTTCTAGAGTTACTCATTTGGTTAAGATCAACACAAACAAAACCATAACAGATTCAACAACAAGATTAAAGGAAAAAGAGTATTTCGGCTACGGATGGAAAAACAAGATCTCACAGAACTTTGGAATCCAACACGTTTATCCGAGCATTTACTCAAGTAAAAGCTTAATAACCAGAGAAAACAACAGAAGAGAACATACCTAGGCGAAAGGCGAGGCATGCAACATATCCACACTAGGAACAAGATCAGAATCACAGATAGTGCTCTGATACCTTGTTCAAACGATATACCAATTTGTTTCAATGATTATAGCATACAAATCATTACAAATACAACAAAATATTAGATCTAAACAATGAAGAGTTAAGAAACCCTAGATCTAACTAAAATAAGCTATAACAACTTAGAGAGAATAGCTCTAGAAAAGAGAGAGAGAGAGAGAGAGAGAGAGAGAGTAAACAATGGAAAAATAGATTGTGATAATGAGAAACCCTGTTACAACTCGTTTATATATAAATTGGAAGTTGACAGAAATGGTCCTCTGAAATATGACTTTTTGCTCCGCTAACCTTCCATTTTTCCAATGTATGAGGTGCGACCCTTGAACAGTAAACAACTATCTTTCATCTTTTGTCTATATCAACCCCTTACAAATAAAAGAAATATAAAAGTTAAGATTGTGAAAGACTTTAGTTATTTTAACAAGATACTTGATGGAACAAAACAACAGTTTGAAATTAGTCGATAGAGCATTTTGGTAACTTACACTAAATTATAATCTATAAATGGAGAGAATCCCTTGCCTCTTACCTTTGTCAATACTATTTTCTCTTTTCCTTTGAACCTTTTCATTCTCCTTTTTCATTTGCCCACCTGTTCTATCGTCCCGACGCAATGAAAAGTTTGTATGGATTTGCTCTTAAACTTTCCTCCACTTTAATCGGTGCAAGCACTTTGAATATTTCATCAATCCGTCTTTGCTTTTGTTCTAAATTWACAAATGTTTGATTGATTGTATCTAAGTTGCTTTGCTTAAGTTAGATATGATTTTCTTTAAAATTCTTGTTTTGGCTTGATTGATTTCAACGATTTGAAGAAACAAAAGCGAGATTTGACTTGCTTCTCATTTTTCTAAGAATTTTGGTTTAGATCTCTACATCCATGTTTGATCATCTTGTGGTTGTTCGTAAATACGACGTGTTCTTGAGTTTCAGAATATTGTGTAAAACGGTATAAATTATACCGATTTTTTCAAAGATTAACATAGTCAGCAGAAGGAAATCTGGACTACGCAATTTAAAGGTAATTTGCTTAATTAGATCTATCGTTTTATTATGTTTAAATTAATTTCTTGATGTTTATATTCAATTTGAGGAGTATGATATATCTTTCAATACTTAGCTATTTGAACATTAGTGATCCAATTGATTCTCGTCTCCGATTGCCTTGGTTTTACCTAAATTTTTTTCATATGATATTGTAACAACCCGTTTTTGGGGCAATCTGATGGTATCGATCATATCACCTTCTCTTGATCTAAGTTGAATTTGATTTGAAAAATAACTATATGTTCGTCCAGATTTGTTTCGATTTTAAGATTGGATGATATGAAAAAAATTTAAATTAAAAAAGGTATGTAACGAATGAATTTGGTTGCTTTTTGGTTTATGCCTGAGTTTAGTCACAAGGAGATGCACTGTTTTTTATGTGTTATTTCTTTTGTGCTTCTCATGAGGAGAAGATGAAATTTATTGTCTCTATGAAGTATGGAGAAAGATTTCCATTAACTGTGTGCGGATTTGATACGTGAATTAAATTTTTTTCCATTTGGTATATCGTCTTTGTGGTTCTGCGGCTTGAAAATCCATGGTGATTTTTACCTTGTCACTTATGTCGATAAATTAGATGTATCAGTGTATGATGTTTAAATTAATTTCGTGATGTGCATATGCAATTTGAGAATTGTGGTATATCTTTTAGTAACTTAATCATACTAACAATATTGATCCCATTGATGTTGGTCTCCGATTGTCATGGTTTTATCTGCTTTATTTTTGTCATCATACAGTATTCTAACAACCCAGTTTTGGGGCTATCTGATGGTATTGATATCACCTTCTCTTGATCTAAGTTGGATTTGATTTTAAAAAATAACTATACGTTTGTACATCCCAATTTGTTTCGATTTTAATTGCGGATGCTATGAAAACTGTTAAACCCGAAGAGGTCTTGTAAGAAATGAATTTGGTTGCTTTTAGGTTTATGTGTGAATTTATTCATATGGAGATGCTTTAATTTATTTTTTATGTATTGTTTCTATATTGTTTGTGCTGAGGAGAATATGAAATTTATTGAAATCATTTTGACAGGTCTCTCTGCTGACTGCAAACAGATGGCACGCTAGATATCTTCAATTCCAATCTCACCAAGATTGATGCCGCTATCGCTTTCTGTTCTTTCATCGTCGTCGTCCTCCTCCTCCACCATCTCCTCTGTCATCTTACCTTTTCCTTTGTTATTTGCAATGCATCCTGACTTGAGACACTGTCGTTTCCTGGCCTTTTGACCATCCGTCAGGGACAAATCCTCCTCGACTCGTGCATGGCAGCGACGAGTTCAGAATTTTCTTCTGCAGAGGAGCATCAGTCAAAGCTCCGATGACGTCGATGGTAGTACAGTCAGGACACTTGTAAGGGAGGGTCGCTGCTACTGTTTCCGGTGGAGTGGTTAAGCAGCTCTACTTCTCCGGTGCCAAGGAGTAAGGCATGTGATACACATGATCTTTTCCACTTCTGATGGCTTAGCTTTGCATAGCATGCAGATGCCATCAATGTTGCAGGGCAGTTGCTTAGCAGCGGCCATTGATGCTAGTCGTCGAATAGAAATGAAGTTGATGATAGGCTGATCGCTTTAAGGAAATGCTTTGGAAAATGCAGGTGAGATTAAGGAAGGAATAGAAGGGAGTTTATATAGGCATGGAGAAGAGCTTGACTGCAGGATGGGTGGTAATCTATTTTATATAGGCACTGAAGACCATATCGCTTAATGAGGCTGTACCTAATAGTCTGAAACTTGATGGAGCAAGATGCACTGATAGAAGGAATAGAAGGGAGTTTATTCAGTCATCGGATATGATATAAATGTATCCCAAAAAGGGGTAATAGAAAGAGATCGGATGATGTTTCTATGAAGTTTCTATGGCATTATCATGGAGGCAAACTATGTTGACATTGATCGCGGAAAAATCTAGAAGACCAAGAAACCGGAAACTTCGAGATTAAGCGAGATCAAGCTACAAACTATAATCTTACCTGTTGGTACACGAACTTCGATAATGAACTATTCATGGAACATACACTATTTTAGTTGGCTAACATATTGTATGATCCATGAATAGTTCATTACCAAACTCGAGTAAACCTCAATCACCGAATAAATTGTATGTTTTGTGTACCATCACTTAAGATGATTGTTCGCTTTGAAAACTCAGCTGAAAACAGAACAATTGTTTTTTACTCACAAGCACAACAATTGATGATAAAGGATTAGCCCATTAACTTGAACCTCTTTCAGTGAAAACTCAGTTGCGAAAGATAGGAGTCCCAAGAATATGGTGGTCACGAAATAGGGAGGGGATGTTGGAGTCTTTCATTCTGGATTCAACCGAAAGGGGGAGGGGTGCTTTATTTTCATTAAGGTTTTGGTTTTGGTGAACAAAGGGTGCCAGGCAATGGACGTGTATTTATTTGTTTGATTTTTTTAAGAATATATTACAAGTGTGTTCTACTAATGCTTGAAATATTTGTACATTATAATACTTTTGTAAAACAATACAAACAAGACCAAAATACCACACACATGACGGTAGAAGCTAACGGCACTAATGTTCATGGACGGAAACCGCAACGAAATTGAAACGCGTTGATGACCATCAAGGTAATTTCGACACGTTAGAGACGAAAACCATAGTTCTCCTAAAACCGTGGGATGATTTTTGTAATTCATTCTTTGAAATGATATACTTAACGGTGAATTACACCGTTGGTATTGTTTTTTTCTCAAAATTTGGATTCCCTCCTTAAAACTGACTATTTAAAGTGATGATCTATATTTCATTTTCATCATAACTTGCTCTCTGTTTAGCCTTTTTGTCAAAGGATTTTTTATTTTCTTCTTCGACTTCACATAATTACTAGATATAATCCCATTCTTTAGCAAGTCATGTATTGTATTTTGACAATGCCTTATATGTTTACTTTTGCCATTATATATCTGGTTCTTTGCTCTTGTAAGAGCTGCCATACTTTCAGAATGTATACGAATGGCAGTGTCACGCTTCGGGTACAAATGAATACCTTTTAGGAAGCTTTTAAGCCATTATGCTTCTTCAGCCGCTTTGTCTAAAGCAACAAATTCTACTTCTATAGTTGATCGTGTATTTTATATAATTTCCAAGAAAAACTGCCACTCCACCTAGTGTAAAGACATAACCACTTGTGTAGTTGCGTTCCAAATTGTCGGAAATCCAATTGGCATCACAATATCCTTCTAAAACGGGACGATATTTTGTATAAATTCAATCCATAATTCTTTATATATTTGAGAGATCGGAGCACTCTTACTAATGCAAACCAATGATCTCTACTAGGATTGTGTGAATAGAGACTAAGTCTACTCAATGAATATGTTTGATCAGATCTAGTACAATTAATAATATACATCAAGCTGCCAAGTACTTGAAAATATTCCAAGTAACG
>NC_037540.1:38533265-38536897 GCF_001531365.2 Cynara cardunculus var. scolymus | reverse complement strand
TTGCTAATTGTTCTTGTTATATATATTTTTTGGTTTCTTAAAGAAATTGTTATTGTTAATTGTTGTTCCATCTTAATTTCTTGATTTTGTTTACTTGATTGTTTTGTTATGTTAGTTATTTTGTAATGTTTTGTTAAATTCATCTCAATTTCTTGTTACTTTATCTTAAAATAAAACTAGTTCGTCATATGTTAATCGTCTCATATGCTCAAACTAATTGTCAAGAAGTAAATCATATAAAATTTTAGTATAATTTGCTATTCGCTTTAATAGAAACAATAAAAGATTAACAGAAAGTAAATTGTATGGTGTTGGGTCTGAGCCAACTTATGTCTTCTCCCTATGATTTACGAAAACAAAATACGATAAACTAACTTGTAGACCGTTCGAGAGCATAACGGTTGTAAATCAAACATATCATTTACCTATTCTTAACAAATAGCATGCAAGTCCAACATCTGCCACAATAATGGCAGCCAAAACTAATAGTTGTTTATCATATAATACAATCAATATCATCGATTAAACCACTAAAATTTGCAATCAAATCTCGATATGTTTAAGGAATGAGTAATTAAAAATAAATGAAAAACTAAACTAACCCAAACCTATATCAAAACCAAAACAACCAAAATAAAAAAAAAAACTTAGGAACAAGAAAGAGAACCCCAAAATAGAAATAAAACTAAAAAATAGAGAAAAAGGAAGAAACGGCGAAGCCGAAAAGGAGAAGAAAAACGAGAGGAGAAAAAAGCGAATCCCTCGGAACCCTAAAAAAGTACTTTAGATTAAAATATGAATATTTTCAAAACCGCCATTCAACTTGCTTCTTTTCTATCAAGCACCCCTTCGGAATTCTTTTATTCTTTTATTTAATCCTTTAATATATAAACTTTTTGCGGTCATTCTTGAATTGGTCTATGGCATTATTGTTGATCAATGCTCAAAAGGTTATCATCATCCATGTGTATGTTCAATGCAAAATACTTGTCAAAACTGACGAAAACCACAAAAACACCAAACTAATATCATCAACGATAATCATACTAAAATTAACTAAATTCAAATAAAATATACATGTAAAACATAAACTAGACGAAAATACATAGTTAAACTACTATGAGTCATGGGCAAAAATGCATATAACACCATTCATTATCAAAGAATGATACAAAGGAAAGAAGTCAAAACATGGAGGGACTATGAATTGGGTTTCCCAATTAATATGTATCATGTAATTTGTCATAGGTTTCTTTTAACTCATCCCAAACCTTCGAGGTCTTTTTGGAGAACACTTGTCCTAAAAAGAGGTCCTCAGTCATGGAACTCAAGATCCAAGAGAGGACAACGGAATTATAACGATCCCATTGCCTTTCAAAAATCGGATCATTTATAGGTCGAGGACATGAACCATCAATAAAACCAACCTTGTTTTTAGTTTCTAATGCCAAAATCATGGCACAAGCCCACACTTTGTAATTATCAGTGTCATTCAATTTAACAGTTAATAAAAGCATTCCACTGGTGTCACTTGGTTGAAGGTACAATGGATCTCCAAAGTCCAAGTTAGTAACCTTAGACTCTAATGACCTACTTGCGTCAACCTCAGAACCAGACATATCACATAAAAGGAGATTGAATAGATGAAAGCAGGATTTGTAAAACACTCGAGGTGCTAGGTCAAGCAAAATGCTCAGTTCCAAACAAACCAAAACTAACCAGAAACTAAACCATAGATAGCACAGAAGGATAAAGACAAACAACACAAATAAGCCAAACCACCACGCAGATAATACAAGAAGCAGAGAAGGGAAGGAGACAACCTGCAAGCGTGAATATAACCACCTGCCTTTAACAGAAGGTTAAAGACAATACATAGTAAGCACAGGGAATATGTCAAGAAAAACCTGAACATAGGCAAGCAAACAAGAGCACAACAACAACACTAAGAAAAGTAGGAAAGGAAGCAGATTCAACAGATTTGCAAGGCCTAACCCTCAACTACACATATATTTGGAATAAGCATTCAGAAAGAAAGAGAACAAGGCAGATAAGCATGAACTTACACAACATGAGTATTTTAGCCTCAACGGATATCAAAATCTAAAAGATCTTGAAACACGAGCTTGTCTAGCTAAGCATGTACTCAACAGAAAGGACAAAAACTTATTCCAAGAAGAGTGAACAAGACGATCTAAACAGATCTCCTGGGAACACTCGATTGGTAGAGAAGAAAAACAAAAGGCCAACTATTCCAAAAAACCAGATCTAAACAGTACAAATATTCCAAAATAAGTGGACCACGAAGATCTAAACAGAACTTCAAGGGACACTCGTTTGGAAAAACGCAAACCAAAAGGCATAGAAAGGTCTAAACGATCTGATAGAACAACGAAACCAAAAGAAAATACGAGGATTTAAACATAAGCAACAATAGATGTACCAAAAGGGCGTGAATTAAGAGGATCTAAATAGATCTTCTAGAGACACTCGTTTGGATTAAAGGAAATGGACACAAACTTATGAAAGAATATTAGAGAAAGAGTATTTCGGTTGTGATTGGAAAACCAAGATTTCAATCAGACCTTTAAGATCCAACTCATTTATCCGAGCATTTACTCAAAACACAAAAGAACAATAACAACAATGTTCCAAAAAAAAACGAGAACCAGGAGGATCTAAACAGATCTTCTAGAGTTACTCATTTGGTTAAAATCAACACAAAGAAACCTTAACAGATTCAACAACAAGAACAAGAACAACAATGTTCCAAAAAAACGAGAACCAGGAAGATCTAAACAGATCTTCTAGAGTTACTCATTTGGTTAAGATCAACACAAAGAAACCTTAACAGATTCAACAACAAGATTAAAGGAACAAGAGTATTTCGGCTACAAATGGAAAAACAAGATCTCACAGACCTTTAGAATCCAACACGTTTATCCGAGCATTTACTCGAGTAAAAGATTAATAACCAAAGAAAACAACATAAGAGAACATACCTAGGCGAGAGACGAGGCATGCAACAGATCCACTCTCGGAACAAGATCAGAATCACAAATAGTGCTCTGATACCATGTTCAAACGATATACCAATGTATTTCAACGATTATAGAATACAAATAATTACAAATACAACAAAATATTAGATCTAAACAATGAAGAGTTAAGAAACCCTAGATCTAACTAAAAGAAGCTATAACAACTAAGAGAGAATAGCTCTAGAAAAGAGAGAGAGAGAGAGAGAGAGTAAATAATGGAAAAATAGATTGTGATAATGAGAAACCCTGTTACAAATCCTTTATATATGAATTGGAAATTGACAGAAATGGTCCTCTGAGAATATGACTTCTTGCTCCGCTAACCTTCCATTTTTCCAATGTATAAGGCGCGAGCCTTGAACAGTAAACAACTATCTTTCATCTTTTGTCAATATCAACCCCTTACAAATAAAAGAAATATAAAAGTTAAGATTGTAAAAGACTTTAGTTATTTTAACAAGATACTTGATGGAACAAAACAACATTTTGAAATTAGTCGATGGAGCATTTTGGTAACTTACACTAAATTATAATCTATAAATGGAGAGAATCCCTTGCCTCTTACCTTTGTCAATACTATTTTCTCTTTTC
>NC_037540.1:38522118-38532965 GCF_001531365.2 Cynara cardunculus var. scolymus | reverse complement strand
TCTTGTGGTTGTTCGTAAATACGACGTGTTCTTGAGTTTCAGAATATTGTGTAAAACGGTATAAATTATACCGATTTTTTCAAAGATTAACATAGCCGGCAGAAGGAAATCCGGACTACGCTATTTAAAGGTAATTTGCTAAATTAGATCTATCGTTTTATTATGTTTAAATTAATTTCTTGATGTTTATATTCAAATTGAGGATTATGATATATCTTTCAATACTTAGCTATTTAAACATTAGTGATCCAATTGATTCTCGTCTCTGATTGCCTTGGTTTTACCTATTTTTTTTCATATGATATTGTAACAACCCTTTATTGGGGCTATCTAATGGTATCGATCATATCACCTTCTCTTGATCTAAGTTGAATTTGATTTGAAAAATAGCTATACGTTCGTCCAGATTTGTTTCGATTTTAAGATTGGATGATATGAAAAAGTTTAAATTAAAAAAGGTATGTAAGGAATGAATTGGTTGCTTTTTGGTTTATGTGTGAGTTTAGTCATAAGGAGATGCACTGTTTTGTATGTATTATTTCTTTTGTGCTTCTCATAAGGAGAAGATGAAATTTTTTGTCCCTACGAAGTATGAATAAAGATTTCATTAACTGTGTGCGACTTTGATATGTGAACTACAATTTTGTTCCATTTGGTATATCATCGTTGTGGTTTTGTGGCTTGAAAATCCTTGGTGATTTTTCCCTTGTCACTTATGTCATCTATATGTGGGTGTTATGTGACCGAAACTTTAACAAACTCTAACATATTCAAATTAATGTATGTAAGAATGAGTAAATGCATGTAAAGGTTAGGGAAAACGATTGAAAGTGAACATAAAGGTAGTTGAAGATAGTTGAGTTGAATATAGTTAAAGCTTGGCACATGAATATAGTTTAAATTTTATGAAAGTAGTTGAACGTAAATGAAGTTATATCAAAACGTTAACTCATCCAAAGGCGTAAAAGAGTTCTCACCATTCTCATTATAATTGCTATCCTTACACGATCCCAAATCTCTCGCACTCCCCTAATCTCTCTCTCTCTCTCTCTCTCTCTAGATAAAGGTAGGGCTGGGTTGCAGTGAGTGTGAGTGTGAGTGTGAGAGTTAAAGTCAAGATAGTTCTAAAGTTGGATGAGCTCATATTTTGATCTAACTGCTAAAAAATTTGTAGAATTATGATAATCCCCCCTTGCTTCTCTCATTCACAATAATCAATATATAATGATACAAAGAGATCACCTATTTTTGGAGATAATTGATACAATAAACACTAATTACAATACTATGAATACGGGCATAATTAGAGGCGTCTAATACACCCCCGCAGTCGAAGCGGGAGGCGAACGTATGCTTAGACTGGATCGAAAATCATCAAAGAGAACCCGAGGAAGACCCTTGGTGAAGATGTCGACAATCTGAAAGCGGGAAGGCATGTGAAGGATACGAACTAGGCCTTTTTGAACATGCTCCCTGACGAAGTGAATGTCGAGCTCGATGTGCTTGGTTCGTTGATGTTGGACTGGGTTGCCCGATAAGTAAATGGCACTGACATTGTCACAGTAGACTAAGGAAGCTTTGGTCAATGGACGATGTAGCTCAAGAAGAAGATTCCGCAGCCAACATATTTCTGCAACCACGTTGACAACTCCACGGTATTCGGCATCTGCACTAGAACGGGAAATGGTGGATTGTCTCTTAGAGGACCATGAAATCAAGTTGTCGCCGAGATAGACACAGTACCCGGATGTAGAGCGACGAGTATCAGGGCAACCTGCCCAATCAGCATCTGTGTAGGCACGAATGGAGAGTGCCGAAGAAGAGCGGAGATGAAGACCATAGTCAGCAGTGCCTTGTAAGTACCTGATGATATGCTTAAGAGCGTTCCAGTGAGCCATGCAAGGAAAGTGCATGTGCATACATATTTGCTGAACGGCGTATGCTATGTCGGGTCTTGTGAAGGTGAGGTACTGTAATGCACCTGCAAGACTTCTATAGGTGGTAGGGTCAACAAATAATGAATCCGGTTCACTGGCCAATTTACTCTGAGTGTCTACCGGGGTCGCTGCAGGTTCGCATGAGTCCATACCTGCACGATGAATGATGTCTTTGGCATATGCATGCTGTGACAGAAAAAGTGTGTCACCCGTTCTAGTGACCGAGATGCCCAAAAAATAAGATAAGGGTCCCAAATCCTTCATAGGAAATTCACCTGCAAGAATAGTCAAGAGCCGTTGCCGGAGTTGGTCAGAGGAGGTGGTGAGTATGATGTCGTCCACATAGATTAGAAGATAGGCGACATCATGACCGTGGTGATAAAGAAATAAGGAATTATCCGTTTTGCACTGAGTGAATCCATGTTGAAGGACAAAATCAGTGAACTGTTGATACCAGGCCCTGGGTGCCTGTTTGAGGCCGTAAAGAGACTTCTTGAGGCGGCAAACATGATCAGGGTAGTCTCGATGGCGAAATCCCATTGGTTGGTGTATGTAAACGGTTTCCTGCAAGTGGCCATGTAAAAATGCATTGGTAACATCTAATTGGTGTATGGGCCATGATTTAGAGAGAGCCAGAGTGAGAACCGTCCGTATAGTGGTTGGTTTTACCACCGGACTGAAAGTGTCACCACAGTCAACCCCAACCTGTTGACTACGACCATCACATACCAACCTTGCTTTGTAACGTTCTAAAGAGCCATCAGAACAAAATTTGTGCTTAAAGAGCCACATGCTACGAATAATATTCATGTCCGAGCGACGTGGTACTAGTTCCCAAGTCTTGTTTTTAATAAGTGCACTAAATTCGTTTTGCATGGCATCGTACCATTCAGGAGTGGACAAGGCAAGGTGGGGAGTTTTCGAGATTGGAACAATGGAAGTAGTATTAAGGTTGAATAGTTGTTTGGGTTTGGTGATACCGTCCACTGCTCTAGTGCGCATGGTACGGGGCGATTGTTGTGGAACCGAGTGGGGAGGGGTGGGTTGAGGTGACGGTTGAGGTGGAGTCTGAGTGTTCGGTGTTGGGTCCGAAGGGTGGATAGAAGGTGGAGAATTGGTTGGGCCAGGGGAAGCTAGACGTGGGCCTGATGGTTGGGAGGAGATGGTGAAGGTTGGTGTGATGCGGTAGGGCCGGCTGGAGTTGGGCCGAGGGAAGTGGGATGTGGGGCGTTGGGTGGGACAGTGGGTTGTGATGAGTGGACATTATCCCACAACAGTGGGTTAAATGGAGGGGAAAGAAAGGTGTAGTCTAGGGTGGTATTGGAGTGTTGTATGGAGAAGGGGTAAATAGATTCCTCAAATTGGACATGACGAGATATAAAGATTTGATTATTAGAGATGTCAAAACATTTATATCYGCGATGGTGTGAAGGGTAACCAAGAAAGACACAAGGTTTGGAGCGGTTGGTGAGTTTATTGATGGTGGTGGATGGGGTGGTGGGATAGCATAGGCAACCAAACACGCGAAGATGTGTGTAGGTGGGGAGGACATTGTATAGAAGGGTAGTGGGGGATAAGAATTTGTGGGTTTTCTTAGGGAGAATGTTTAGGAGGTAGGTGGCGGTTTAAAGAGCATGATGCCAAAATGAGGGAGGTAAAGAGGCTTGAGATAAAAGGGTACGAATCATGTTATTGATGGTTCGTATTTTTCTCTCGGCTTTGCCATTCTGGGAGGAGGTATGGGGACAGGAGAAACGAAATTGCATTCCATGGATGTGACAAATTGTTAGGATCAAGTGCTTACCCACTACACCAAAAGCAATTGCCTTGGTGAAGGCGCAACCTTATTTCCCTTATAGTGTAGCAGCCAGCGCCACGTTTCGATTTAGGAAGATGCTGGAACCGTGACCAACAATCCCCCCCAACATCTGCCGGCACTAATAAGAGCTTTGTTAGAAGTCAATGGCCGCGCAGCATGCCTTTCTCATAATTACGCACTCCTTGCATATTATGCACACCATGGGATTCGAACCCGTGACCTGCTCTGATACCAATTGTTAGGATCAAGCGCTTATCCACTACACCAAAAGCAATTTGCCGAAGCGGTGCTATTGTGATTTGCCGAAGAGGAGCAGGTTTGGCTTCGGACGTGTAGAGCGGTTGCGGCTTGTTGGGCAGAGTGGAGGGCTTGGTTAGCTTTTGTAGTTTCATTCATGCATAAATGGGAACGGACCTCAAAGAACGAGGGCAAAGGTTTGGTGTTTTGGAGTATGGTGCCTACGGTTTCGTATTGTTCGGTAAGACTGGCTATGGTTTGCAAAACGAGATCTTGTTCGTCAACCGGGGCATCAACATTATTCAATTGATCGGCCAAAACCTTGATCTCTTGGCAATATTCATGCATGGAAGAAAAATTTTCAAGACGAGTGTTTGCGAATTTCTGTTTGAGAAAGAGGGCTCGGGTGGCTTCATTGTCTTGGAAGAGATTCTCGATGGCTTTCCAAGCATCATATGCGGTGGTGCTCTTTTGTATTACTGTTTTTAGAAGGCCGGTGGAGATTGTGCCATATATCAATTGGAGAACTATGGCATCAAGACGTTCCCACGAGTCGGCAGGAGGGGAAGCCGATTGCTTTTCCTTATCAGTGGGCGAGGTAGCAGTGGGTGAGGGACGACGAGGCTCAAGGTGGTCAGCCACAAGAAACGCCGTACAATGGATTCGAAATAGTTCCGACCATGTGTTATAATCGGCGGCTTCATTGTCTAAGGTGATAGGGACGAAGGTTCGGATGTTGGAAACTGCGACAGCAGGGTGAAACTTGTGATCGGCCATTGAAAGGAAGGTTCGAAGGTGGTGGCTGACAAAGAAGAAGAGGCGGCGGCAAGGGTTTCGAGGTGGCAGGAGGTTTTCGAAAAATTGGGAGAGATAGGTAGGAGGATCTTTAGCTCTGATACCATGTAGAATTATGATAATCCCCCCCTTGCTTCTCTCATTCACAATAATCAATATATAATGATACAAAGAGATCTCCTATTTTTGGAGATAATTGATACAATAAACACTAATTACAATACTATAAATACGGGCATAATTAGAGGCGTCTAATAAAATTTATGGACCTTTAATTACCTTTCTACTACCTTAATCTTCACTTTTATGTTCAATTTTAACTCACCTTCACAAACTTTTGTATATTTTTCATGAGTTAGATAAGTTTTAGTCATTGTAATAGAAATATGTCAGTCAAGTAGTTGAAGGTAATTTAAGGTAGATAAGTTTCGGTCATTGTAATAAGAATATGTCATGAAGGTAGTAGAATATAATTTAAGGTAGATGAAGGTTTTGTTATCACGTTCTCATGATAACTCTTATTCTCATATGATCCCAAGTATATATATTTATAAACTCAATTTAATATTAAATGATGATAATAAGATGAAGAGATAATGTCATGCTAAGTGATCGCTATTCTAAAATGAGACATCTGCCATTCCGATTGTTGTTGATTACATCTGACCGTTGGGCCAATAGTGTATGGTAAAAAGCATCAATTACATTTAATTGATCGCAAACCAAAAACATGGACCTATGACTACCTTCATTTACCGTCATCAACCTTAATCCTCACTTGTATCTTCATTTTCACTTATCGTCACGAACTTCTACATACTTTCAATTACTTTTATATATATGAATTTGTTATAGTTTCAATCATTGCAACATAAATAGGTCAATGAAGGTAATTGAAGGTAGATATTATATATATTATATAGACTTGGGATCATATGAGACCAAGGGGTTTTTCGTGAGACCCGTAAGACCAATTTTCAACCCTTGGATTAGATCTATAATCTGAACATTCATAACCGTCACGAGACTTCTCAATAATCACAAAATTGTCACCGTGCAACTTTAGACCATTAGATTATTAGCTTATAAAGTTGATCAATGAACATAAATTGGTATTACGGGTCTCAAGAAAATTCCGTTGGTCTCACGTGAACCCAACTCTCTCTCTCTATATATATATATATTAAATGGTGATATGTTTTTCTTGTGAACTCATGGAATTTTCATCTGTAGGCTTCCAAAGCGGCAAAACGAGCAAGTTCCCCATAATCAAAAATTGGGTTCCTGCATAAAAATCAGTTTCCAGAAGGCCTATATGATCAAAGAACGTGGAATCTCTCCTAATTTCTACGGGTGCAGGTTGTTTCTCATAACCAATTTTGTTATTTATGCATCTAAATTGTTTTGTTTTTGCTTATTTATAACCAAATTCTTTCTGTGCGTTCTTGATGTTTCAGTTTTGAAAATTGATTATAACATTTTTTAAATTGTTATTTTATTCAAGAAAAAATATAGACAGACTGAGCCGTAAAAAATAGTCCGTTTTGATATTCACCGAACAATAATTTATCTAATATCGTATAGACAACTTTATGACTATAAAGGTTTTAATGGAAAATGAATCGAGCAACCCCTTAATCTATTCAATTCATCAAGACTAAGCAAAATGCTATGGCAGAAAGATACAATCTAATACATCATGAACGACATGGGATCCCCATCAATTATACACGTTGCACTTTCACTAAGCAGTTATTATTTAAGTCAAATATGGCCATGAATTCAACAATATATCAAAGTTATACTAGCACTCCTAGCTCACAGCCCTCAAACCCAATATTTGACTCTTGTCTTCCGCCAAACCCACAGCCCTCAAACCCAATATTTGATAAAGCTTTAGTTTAAACGCTTCTTGTGAGCTTCTGAAATTTTTTCATCTGTTTTAGCAAGGAAAACAAGAAGGCATAATAATGGCTGAAGATGGGTAAGAGAAAGAGAGGAGAAACATCATATGTTGTTTCTGAAGCTGTTTCACTGACTGTACCCTGTAAAAGGAGTAAGAAAGGGAAACCGATTGCAATTTCCAAGCAACTGGAGGCGAAAAGATACAATCTAACACCTCATGAATGACATGGGATCACCATCAATGACACACATATATCAACGTCATAACAATGAAATGCACTCATATAATTTGTCAATCATAAGTTGTCCATTAAAATAGTAAATATTGACAATAACAAGTAAGGAAATGTTGAAGGAATACTTTAGGTGGCAATTCTTTAGTACTTACAGTCGATGCATTCATTGATCGTTTTTCTTCCATCTTCTCTTGAACAAATACGTACTTAAAGTCGAGCACCGCTTGAACAGTGTTATTCTAGAACATAACACTATCACTATTTATCACAATCAATTTTAGCAGCCTTTTGAAAGAATTTGTAGCTTTGAGTCTACTAATGAGATCTCTTAACAACATAGCATGGTACGTTGTGTGATAACATGCTACATATTATGCCATCAAATTAGATATTGTAGTAATGATCTCTTCCTTATGACTCCTCCATGATATAGGCCTACTTGATTGCATAAATATATATATATGCACTCTTATTATTTTGTCCCATGTAGATATCATAAAACTTTCTTGGTAGTTTTGCGATAGTCTAGCAAGATTGGTTTGAAATCGACCAAGCATGCCATTGATTTAGCCAATATGGGGACGAGTAAAGACTTGTGTATACATCAAGCTCCCAAAAACTGAAGCATAAAGAATAAGCTTCATTTGTTCCACATTCTTCTTAGATTTAGGGCATTAAATAGGAGCCAAGTTTGCCCTTTTTAACAATTGAGGGATCATGGAGCGCAATATTTTATGTTAAAATTATTGAGAACACGTACCATTGATATTCCTTTAAGACAAACTATATATTTTCTCGTGGGATCGATCTCGATTTTACATGTACTTCAATGCCAAGAATATATGAGCCTCCACCCAGATCCTTTAACATTATTGGGAAATCCCGACTACGATATTAATGTAAAGGTAATTTGGTAATTTCGTGAAGTGCATATGCAATTTGAGAATTGTGATATATCTTTCAGTAACTTAATCATACTAATAATATTGATCCCATTGATTTTGGTCTCCGATTGTCATGGTTTTACCTGCTTTATTTTTGTCATCATACAGTATTCTAACAACCCAGTTTTGGGGATATCTGATGGTATTGGTATCACCTTTTCTTGATCTAAGTTGAATTGTATTTTAAAAAATAACTATACGTTTATGCATCGCAATTTGTTTCAATTTTTATTACGGATGCTATGAGATGAGAAACTATTAATTAAACCCTATCGAAGAGGTCTTGTAATTAAGGAATGAATTTCGTTGCTTTTAGGTTTATGTGTGAATTTATTCATATAAAGATGCTATGTTTTTATGTATTGTTTCTTTCTTTTTTGTGCTTTCAGGTTTATGTGTGAATTTATTCAATTCCAATCTCACCAATATTGATGTCGCTATCGCTTTCGGTTCTTTCATCGTCGTCGTCGTCCTCCTCCACCATCTCCTCCATCATCTTACCTTTTCCTTTGTTATCTGCAATGCATCCTGACTTGAGATCCTGTCGTTTCCTGGCCTTTTGACCATCCGTCAGGGAAAGATCCTCCTTGACTCACGCATGGCAGCGACGAGTTCAGAATTTTCTCCAGAACAGGAACATCAGTCAAAGCTCCGATGATGTCGATGGTAGTACAGTCAGGACACTCCTGAAGGAGGGTCGCTGCTAGTGTTTCCGATGGAGCGGTTAAGCAGCTCCACTTCTCCAATGCCAAGGAGTAAGGCATGTCATACACACGATCTTTTCCACTTCTGATGGCTTAGCTTCGCATAGCATGCATATGACATCAATGTTGCAGGGCAGTTGCTTAGCGGCGGCCATTGATGCTAGTTCGTCGGAGAGAAATGAAGTTGATGATAGGCTGATCATTTAAGTAAATGCTTTGGAAAACGTAGGTGAGTTTAGGGAAGGAATAGAAGGGGTTTATATGGGCATGGAGAATAGCTTGACTGCGGATGGGTGGTAATCTATTTTATATAGGCATTGAAAATCATATCGCTTAACGAGGTTGTACCTGAGAGTCTGAAACTTGATGGGGCATGATGCACTGCAGGTGGGTGGTAATCTATTTTATATGATCTTCAGTCATCGGATATGATATAAATTTATCCCAAAATGGGGTAAGAGAAAGAGATCGGCTGATGTTTCTCTGAAGTTGTTTCTAAATGGATTTTCCAAAAGCAGGACGACCATAAAAGAGAAGTCTTTGCATTTTAATGGAAAACTGAAGAAATTTGTATATCATGGTGTTTCCAGCAGAAACTCAATCAAAGGCACGCAATGAAGCCTGAAGTTGTTGGATAGCGGAAATGGTGTGCTAACAAATGTTGTATCAGGAAACATATCATATCAGAGCTTTAAAAATCCAACAAATATGTTTCTCTATGGCATTATCATGGAGGCAAACTATGTTAACATTGATCATGGAAAAATCTAGAAGACCAAGAAACCGGAAACTTCGAGATTAAGCGAGATCAAGGTACGAACTATAATCTTACCTGTTGGTACACGAACTTACGGAACTTGTTCTGTGATTGAGCCTTACTTGAGGTCGATAATGAACTATTCATGAAACATACACTATTTTAGTTGGCTAACATATTGTATGATCCATGAATAGTTCATTATCAAACTCGAGTAAAGCTCAATCACCAATAAATTGTGTGTTTTGTGTACCATCACTTAAGATGATAGTTCGCTTTGAAAACTTAGCTGAAAACCGAACAATTGTTTTTAACTCACAAGCACAACAATTGATAGGAGTCGCAAGAATAGGGGAGGAGTGCTTTAATTTCATAAAGGTTTTGGTTTTGGTGAACAAGGGGGTGTAGGCAGGTGGGCGAGAGAAGGTTTGTGACAGGCAATGGACGTGTATTTATTTGTTTGATTTTTTTTAAGAATATATTACAAGTGTGTTCTACTAATGCTTGAAATATTTGTACATTATAATACTTTAGTAAAAAAATACAAACAAGACCAAAATACCACACACATGACGGTAGAAGCTAACGGCCCTAATGTCCATGGACGGAAACCGCAACGAAATTGAAACGCGTTGATGACCATCAAGGTAATTTCGACATGTTAGAGACGAAAACCGTAGTTCTCCTAAAACCGTGGGATGATTTTTGTAATTCATTCTTTGAAATTATATACTTAACGGTGAATTACACCGTTGGTTCTGTTATTTTCTCAAAATTTGGATTTACTCCCTAAAACTGACTATTTAAAGTGATGATTTATAGCTTTTCAATTTCATCATAACTTGCTCTCTGTTTAGCCTTTTTGTCAAAGAATTTATTATATTCTTCTCCGACTTCACATTAGTAATGGATATAATCCCATTCTTTTGCAAGTCATGTATTGTATTTTGATAATGCCTTATATGTCTCCTTTTGCCATTATATATCTGGTTCTTTGCTCTTGTAAGAGTTGCCATACTGTCAAAATGTATATGAATGGTGGTTACACACTTCGGGTACAAAGGAATACCTTTTAGGAAACTTTTAAGCCATTATGCTTCTTCAGTCGCTTTGTCTAACGCAACAAACTCTACATCTATAGTTGATCGTGTGTTTTTATAATTTCCAAAAAAAACTACCACTCCACCAAGTGTAAAGACATAACCATTTGTGTACTTGTTTTCCAAATTGTTGGAAATCCAATTGACATCACAATATCGTTCTAAAATGGGACGATATTTTGTATAAATTCAATCCATAGTTCATTATATATTTGAGAGATCGGAGCACTCTTACCGGTGCAAACCAATGATCTCTACCAGTATTGTGTGAATAGAGACTAAGTCTACTCACTGAATATGTTTGATCAGGTCTAGTATAATTAATAATATACATCAAGCTGCCAAGTACTTGAAAATATTCCAAGTAACGAGCATCCCTTTTGATAGATCTACTTTCTTTATGCTTTGACTAA
>NC_037540.1:38508501-38520633 GCF_001531365.2 Cynara cardunculus var. scolymus | reverse complement strand
TTGCTAATTGTTCTTGTTATATATATTTTTTGGTTTCTTAAAGAAATTGTTATTGTTAATTGTTGTTCCATCTTAATTTCTTGATTTTGTTTACTGATTGTTTTGTTATGTTAGTTCTTTTGTAACGTTTTGTTGAATCCATCTCAATTTCTTGTTACTTTATCTTAACATAAAACTAGTTCGTCATCTGTTAATCGTCTCATATGCTCAAACTAATTGTCAAGAAGTAAATCATATAAAATTTTAGTATAATTTGCTATTTGCTTTAACAGAAACAATAAAAGATTAACTTAAATAAACTGAATAGGTTATGATTATTGTGTTAACTAAACTATTTAACTCGAAAACCAAATAACCTGAAACCATCTTGGCTCAAGTGGGTTATTCGGTTTCTGAATTTTTTCCTACCCCCTAAGTCTGACCCCAACCAGCTATTTCTTGATCCACTGTGCTCCTACAATTCTAGGTCATTAGGGGAATGGTGTCGGGTCTGAGCCAATGTATGTCTTCTCCCTATGATTTACCAAAACCGAATACGGTAAGCTAACTTTTTGACCGTTCGACAGCATAACGACTGTATATCAAACATATCATTTACCTATTCTTAATAAATAGCATGCAAGTCCAACATCAGCCACAATAATGACACCCAAAACTAATAGTTGTTTATCATATAATACAATGTATATCATTGATTAAACCACTCAAAGTTTGCAATCAAATCTCGATATGTTTAAGGAATGAGGAATTAAAAATAAATGAAAAACTAAACTAAACTAAACCTATAATTGAAACCAAAAGATTTAGAAAAATTAGGAATAAGAAAGAGAACCCCAAAATAGAAGTAAAACTAAAAAATAGAGAAAAGGTAAGAAACCGTGAAGTAGAAGGAAAACGAGAGGAGAAAAAGCGAATCCCCGCGAAACCCTAAAAAATACTTTATATTAAAATATGAATATTTTCAAAACGGTCATTCAACTTGCTTCTTTTCTATCAAGCACCCCTTCGGAATTCTTTTATTCTTTCATTTAATTTAGTGATATATAAACTTTCAATGGTCATTCTTGAATTGGTCCATGGCTTAGATGTTGATCAATGCTCAAAAGGTTATCATCATCCATGTGTATGTTCAATGCAAAATACCTGTCAAAATCGACAAAAACGACAAAAACACCAAACTAATATCATCAACGATGATTATACTAAAATTAACTAAATTAAAATAAAATATACATGTAAAACATTAACTAGACGAAAAATACACCGTTAAACTACTATGAGTCATGGGCAAAAATGCATATAACACCATTCATTATCAAAGAATGATACAAATTAAGGAAAGAAGTCAAAACATGGAGGGACTATGAATTGGGTTTCCCAATTAATATGTATCATGTAATATGTCATTTAAACTGACTTGATGTTTTATCTGCTTCATTCATCTCAAAATAAATAACTAAATACCCACAAAACAAATATAAATCAATTATTGTTGTAGAGCAACATCAATATATAGTTGAAGAAAAAACAAATAGATTTTTATCACAATATTATTACCAATTGACTAAAGTTGCAATAAAAATACTCGATGGACCAAAACTGCAGTCTGAAACTACTCTAAGGACCATTTCAGTAACTTACACCGGATGTTTTTCTTTAAATGGAGGAGATGAATCCGTGCCACCAACCTTTCTCAATACTCTGTTCTCATTTCTCTAAACTTTCTATTTTTTCTTTTGTTTTGGGGCGGATTTAGGTTTAGGCTAACTAGGGGTGTCGGTCCCACCCGTACGTTCTATTGTCCCGACACGATGGAACGTTTTTATTGATTTGCACTCGCTCTAAAAATTTCCTAATTTTATCCTTGCTTTTGTTCATTGTACTTTTATTTTTCTTTGTGCAATTTATTTTTTGAATTTACAAATTTTGGTTGATCATATGTGAGTTGTTTTGTTTCAAGTTAGATCTAGTTTTGTTTTTAAATTCTTATTTTGGGGGTCAAAGTAATGTTTGATTGGATATCATAGCTATTCATTTGGTCAAAAACATCTTGATTTAAAACATTATTGATGGTTTTTGATGATTTGAAGAAAAAAAAATCGAGATCTGATTTGCTTGACTCATTTTTGTAATAATTTTGTCTTAGATCTAGACATTGATGTTGATCAGCTTGTGGTTGTTCATAAATACGACGTGTTCTAGAGTTTGAGAATAATGTGTAAAAAGGTATAAATTATGTCGTGTCTCTTCAAGAGCTTAACATAGTCGGCACAAGGAAATCCCGACTACATTATTTGAAGGTAATTTTCTTAACTAGATCTATTGTTTTATTACTTTTTTTAGATTTATTCTTAACTAGATCGATTGTTTTTTACCATAACTCTTATTCGATTTGTGTTAATTTTAATTCGAAAAGGTCTTACAAGGAATGAATTTGGTTTCTTTTAGGCTCATCAGTTTATGTGTGAGTGTATTCATATGGAGATGAACTATCGGTTTTTTAAGTATTGTTTCTTTTATGCTTGCAATGAGGAGACATAAAATATTAAAATCATTTTGACATGTAGTTTTCTCTTTGAGTTTTATTGGAACCGTATCAAAATAAGAGAACAAGAAAACTCATATATCACAAGTGATTTTTGTTCATGTTCGGGAATGCTCTAAAGGGTCCCAGGCCAAGTGTGCAAGCCCCAATATTGACTGAATCTGATTTACATGTGATTTTTAGTCTAATATAAAAACAGATTCTGTTTTCTTAGTAAACAAGGAATAATCATTAATACTCTAGATAAATCCATTTTCAATTAGACATGATGACAGCTTCGGATACCATTGTCGCGGAGCTTGTTTCAACCCATACAAAAATTTAACAAGTTTATAAACATGCTTATCATTAGATTTATAATAACCCTCAGGTAAACTCATGTATACATCTTCAACTAAATCTCCATATAGAAAGGCATTATTAACATCTAGTTGAAATAAATTCCATCAATTCTAAACAGCAAGGGATATAATGCAACGAACATTAACCATTTTTACTACAGGAGAGAAGGTTTCATCATAATCAAGACATTCTCTCTAACTATACCCTTTTGCTATAAGCCTAGCTTTGTACCTTTCTATTTCCCCCGAGGCCTTGTACTTTATTTTGTATATCCACTTACAACCTATTGGTTTTCTACCTTGGGGTAAATCTATTATAACCCATGTACCATTCCTATGTAATGCTTCCATTTCGATAGCATTTACCCAATTATTGTCGGTACATGCTTCATTAAAAATTTTAGGTTCAACAGATTTATTCAGATTGGTAACAAAACACAAATTTTCAGAAGAAAGATAAGAATAATTAACGAATTTTTCCAAACCATATTTGACTTTTCCTTCTATAACAAAGTCATTAAAATTTTGTGGAAACACATAAACTCTTGTAGACCTTCTTGTTGTTTGAACAGAAAGAGATGGTCTACTTAAGGTACCCTCAGATCGGAGACTATCATCTCTTTGTGGAGTACTGGCAACTATGTCAGAGCTACTCAAGAGTTGCCATCTAGTAACTCTTTCAAGACTATCTTCAACTTGAGTTGAAGACCCTTGATTATTAGACTCATTTGAGTTGTCTAGAGGCAGCTCATTGGCAGCTCTATTTTGGCTACCAAGTAATCTACTATTGCTAGGACCAGAATCAGACTGATGAGTGTGATCACTCACAATGTTGTCACTATTTTCATCATCATAGGGTAAAGAATCCACAAAATCATTAGACGAACTATTGGTGAAATCAAAGAAATTTAATCTGCTTAAATCATCACTACTCATGTCACCAGTCATGTTCATAGTCATCTTAAAGGGAAATATATTTTCATAAAACTTGACATCTCTAGAAACAATAATCTTTTTGGAATCCAAACTAAAAAGTTTGTATCCTTTCTTTGAATTCGCATATCCTAACAAAATGCATTTTTCAGATTTAGGAGAAAACTTATCAGTAATGTTGGGTATAATAGCAAAACAAAGACATCCAAAGTTCCTAAGATGAGTAAGAACAGGTTGGAAACCATACACAAGCTCATAAGAACACTTACCATTTAATACAGAAGGAGTCCTATTAATCAAGTAAGTGGAGGTAAGAATACATTCACTCCACATATTTAAGGGAACCCCTCCCTGAAACATAAGAGTCGTAGCCATGTTAAGTAAATGCCGATGTTTTCTCTCAACAACCCCGTTTTGTTGAGGTGTATAAACACAAGAAGTCTAATGAATAACACCTTTAGATTTAAAAAACTCATTAAAAATTTTGACTTAAAAACTCAGAGCCATTGTCACTCCGAAAATTTTAAACATCCTTACCAAACTGATTGTTTAGTAAGTTATAAAAGGTGATAATATTTTCATCAACCTCATTTTTTCCTGTTGAGAAAAAAACCCAAACAGCACGTGTAAAATCGTCAACTATAGTGAGAAAGAACCTATACCCTTCCCTACTTTGAATATGATATGGTCCCCAAACATCCAGATGAACAAATTCACCTAGATCTTTGGACTTGTGAACACTAGACTCAAATTTCTCACGAGTTTGCTTGGCTTTATGACATATTTCACAAGGACCACAGTTTTCATTTTCAATTCTTAGGCTGTCTTTTAACACTTTTATGACTTGATCAGTAGGGTGACCAAGTCGACTGTGCCACAACTAGGCAAAAGCTAAGCAAGACATATTCAAGTTCTGAGATGAGTGAGAATTATAAGTGGACTCACTATTGAAGTTTTCATCAAAATAATACAAACCCCCTTCTTGACTAACAGTCCCCACTACATTCCTTCATAGAGAATCCTGGACATAACATTTAGTCTCATCAAATCCTACGATAACCTTATTATCTCTAGCAAGTTTGTGAACATACAACAAGTTTACATTGAAATCTGGGACAACCAAGACGTCAAAAAGAGTTACATGATTAGATAATCAAAAATTTCCAATTTTATTGATTTTGGCCTTGGTTCCATTAAGATGACTGACCCTAAGGTCAAGTTTAGATATATCAACAACATTATTTAGCAAGCCAGTGTTATGTGTCATATGTTTATTTGCCCCAGAATCAATAATCCAACCGGATTTGAGAGAATTGAAGTTACCTGCCATATTGGGAGAGACACCTTCAGAAGAATGATTTTGCTCAATTAATCCAAGGATCTTGGCAATCAGATCTTCAGAGAAAGGAAAAGCAGAATTGGAAGTAGTTTTAACAGGATTTGACTCTGAAATGTTGACATTGTTAGTAGAATTTCTTTGTAGTTGATTAGTAGGTCTGGATCTATTCTGAATATTGTTTGGAAATCTTATGAGTTTGAAACATCTTTCTATAGCATGACCCGTGGCACCACAATGTTTACATATTAGGGATGAGCATTTGCCCATAGGACGTTTATTGCCATTGGTCTTACTAAGGAAGGCAGTATCTTGAGGTCTGGTCCTGGGTTGAGATATATTACCCCCTCTATGAGATTCTTCTCTTGAAACAAGAGAAAAGACAGTTGTAACCATAGAAAGGGGATCACTAGTTAAAATATTACTTCTAATAGGTTGATATGAATCATCAAGACCCATCAAGAATTGCATGAGTTTAATCAATTTAGTGTGTTCAAAAAATTCTTGAGAAGCATTACAGGTACATGATGGAAGTTTAACAAGGGCATCAAATTGTTTCAATAGAGAATTTAATCTATGATAATACTCAGAAACAGAAGAAGCATTTTGACTTGGGGAGTTAATTTTTTGATAAAGGTTAAACATGACAGAACCATCAACTTTGTCATAGGTTTCTTTTAACTCATCCCAGACCTTTAAGGCCTCTTCGGAGAACACTTGTCCTAAAAAGAGGTCCTCAGTCATGGAACTCAAGATCCAAGAGAGGGCAATGGAATTACAACGATCCCATTGCCTTTCTAAAATTGGATCATTTATAGGTCGAGGACATGAACCATCAATAAAACCAACCTTGTTTTTAGTTTCCAGTGCCAAAATCATGGCATAAGCCCACACTTTGTAATTATCAGTGCCATTCAATTTAACAGTTAATAAAAGCGTTCCACTGGTATCACTTGGGTGAAAGGTACAATGGATCGCCAAAGTCCAAGTTAGTAACCTTGGACTCCATTGACCTACTTGCGACAACCTAAGAACCAGACATAGCATACAACAGGAGACTAAACAGATGAAAGCATGATTCCTAAAACACTCGAGGTGCTAGATCAAGCTAAATGCTCAAATCCAAACAAACCAAAACTAACCAGAAAATAAACCACATATAGCACAGAAGGATAAAGACAAACAACACAAATAAGCCAAACCACCACGCAGATAATACAAGAAGCAGAGAAGGGAAGGAGACAACCTGCAAGCATGAATATAACCACCAGCCTTTAACAAAAGGATAAAGACAATAGATACGTAAGCACAAAGAATAGGTCAGGAAGAACCTGAACATACGTAAGCAAACAAGAGCACAGCAACAGCACCAAGAAAAGTAGGAGGGAAAGGAAGCAGATTCAACAGATTTGCAAGGCCTAACCCTCAACTACACATATATTTGGAATAAGCAGTCAGAAAGAAAGAGAATAAGGCAGATAAGCATGAACTTACACAGCGTGAGTACTTTAGCTACAACGGATATCAAAATCTAAAAGATCTTGAAACACCAGCTAAGCATGTACTCAACAGAAAGGATAAAAACTTATTCCAAAAAGAGTGAACAAAAGGATCTAAACAGATCTCCTGGGACCACTCGATTAGTAGATAAGAAAAACAAAAAGCCAACTATTCCAAAAAACTAGATCTAAACAGAACAAATAATCCAAGATAAGTGGACCACGAAGATCTAAACAGAACTTCAAGGGACACTCGTTTGGAAAAACACAAACCAAAAAGCACAGAAAGGTCTAAACGACCTGATGGAACAACGAAACCAAAAGAAAACATGAGGTTCTAAACATATGCAGATCCAGATGTACCAATAGGGCATGAATCTAGAGGATCTAAATAAATCTTCTAGAGACACTCGTTTGGATTAAAGGAAATGAACACAAACTTATGAAAGAATATTAGAGAAAGAGTATTTCGGTTTTGATTTGAAAACCAAGATCTCAATCCGACCTTTAAGATCCAACTCATTTATCCGAGCATTTACTCAAAACACAAAAGAACAATAGCAACAATGTTCCAAAAAAACAAGAACCAGGAGGATCTAAACAGATCTTCTAGAGTTACTCATTTAGTTAAGATCAACACAAAGAAACCTTAACGGATTCGACAACAAGAACAATAACAACAATGTTCCAAAAAACGAGAACCAAGAGGATCTAAACAGATCTTCTAGAGTTACTTATTTGGTTAAGATCAACACAAAGAAACCTTAATAGATTCAACAACAATATTAAAAGAACAAGAATATTTCGGCTACGGATGGGAAAAAAAGATCTCACGGACCTTTGGAATCCAACACGTTTATCCGAGCATTTACTTGAGTAAAAGCTTAATAACTAGAGAGAACAACAGAAGAGAACATATGTGGGCGAAAGGCGAGGCATGCAACAGATCCACACTAGGAACAAGATCAGAATCACGGATAGTGCTCTGATACGATGTTCAAACGATATATCAATGTATTTCAATGATTATAGAATACAAATCATTACAAATACAACAAAATATTAGATCTATACAATGAAGAGTTAAGAAACCCTAGATCTAACTAAAAGAAACTATAACAGCCAAGAGAGAATAGCTTTACAAAAGAGAGAGGGTAAACAATGGAAAAATAGATTGTGATAATGAGAAACCCTGTTACAACTCGTTTATATATGAATTGGAAATTGACAGAAATGGTCCTCTGAGAATATGACTTCTTGCTCCGCTAACCTTCCATTTTTCTAATGTATGAGGTGCGACCCTTGAACAGTAAACAACTATCTTTCATATTTTGTCAATATCAACCCCTTACAAATAAAAGAAATATAAAAGTTAAGATTGTGAAAGACTTTAGTTATTTTAACAAGATACTTGATGGAACAAAACAACAGTTTGAAATTAGTCGATGGAGCATTTTGGTAATTTACACTAAATTATAATCTATAAATGGAGAGAATCCCTTGCCTCTTACCTTTGCCAATACTATTTTCTCTTTTCCGTTGAACCATTTCCTTCTTCTTTTTCTTTTGCCCACCTGTTCTATTGTCCCAACGCAATGAAAAGTTTGTATGGATCTGCTCTTAAGCTTTCCTCCACTTTAATCGGTGCAAGCACTCTGAATATTTCATCAATATTCGTCTTTGCGTTTTGTTCTAAATTTACAAATGTTTGATTGATTGTATCTAAGTTGCTTTGCTTAAGTTAGATATGATTTTCTTTAAAATTCTTGTTTTGGCTTGACTGATTTCAACGATTTGAAGAAACAAAAGCGAGATTTGACTTGCTTCTCATTTTTCTAAGAATTTTGGTTTAGATCTCTACATCCATGTTTGATCATCTTCTGGTTGTTCATAAATACGACGTGTTCTTGAGTTTCAGAATATTGTGTAAAACGGTATAAATTATACCCATTTTTTCAAAGATTAACATAGTCGGCAGAAGGAAACCCGAACTACGCTAATTAAAGGTAATTTGCTTAATTAGATCTATCGTTTTATTATGTTTAAATTAATTTCTTGATGTTTATATTCAATTTGAGGATTATGAGATATCTTTCAGTACTTAGCTATTTGAACATTAGTGACCCAATTGATTCTCGTCTCCGATTGCCTTGGTTTTACCTAAATTTTTTTCATATGATATTGTAACAACCCGTTTTTGGGGCAATCTGATGGTATCGATCATATCACCTTCTCTTGATCTAAGTTGAATTTGATTTGAAAAATAACTATATGTYCGTCCAGATTTGTTTCGATTTTAAGATTGGATGATATGAAAAAAATTTAAATTAAAAAAGGTATGTAACGAATGAATTTGGTTGCTTTTTGGTTTATGCCTGAGTTTAGTCACAAGGAGATGCACTGTTTTTTATGTGTTATTTCTTTTGTGCTTCTCATGAGGAGAAGATGAAATTTATTGTCTCTATGAAGTATGAAGAAAGATTTCCATTAACTGTGTGCGGATTTGATACGTGAACTACATTTTTTTTCCATTTGGTATATCGTCTTTGTGGTTCTGCGGCTTGAAAATCCTTGGTGATTTTTCCCTTGTCACTTATGTCGATAAATTAGATGTATCAGTGTATGATGTTTAAATTAATTTCGTGATGTGCATATGCAATTTGAGAATTGTGGTATATCTTTTAGTAACTTAATCATACTAACAATATTGATCCCATTGATGTTGGTCTCCGATTGTCATGGTTTTATCTGCTCTATTTTTGTCATCATACAGTATTCTAAAAACCCAGTTTTGGGGCTATCTGATGGTATTGATATCACCTTCTCTTGATCTAAGTTGAATTTGATTTTAAAAAATAACTATACGTTTGTACATCCCAATTTGTTTCGATTTTAATTACGGATGCTATGAAAACTGTTAAGAAATGAATTTGGTTGCTTTTAGGTTTATGTGTGAATTTATTCATATGGAGATGCTTTAATTTATTTTTTATGTATTGTTTCTATATTGTTTGTGATGAGGAGAATATGAAATTTATTGAAATCATTTTGACAGGTCTCTCTGCCGACTGCAAACAGATGGCACGCCAGATATCTTCAATTCCAATCTCACCAAGATTGATGTCGCTATCGCTTTCTGTTCTTTCATCGTCGTCGTCCTCCTCCTCCTTCACCATCTCCTCTGTCATCTTACCTTTTCCTTTGTTATCTGCAATGCATCCTGACTTGAGATCCTGTCGTTTCCTGGCCTTTTGACCATCCGTCAGGGACAGATCCTCCTCGACTCACGCATGGCAGCGACGAGTTCAGAATTTTCTTCTGCAGAGGAGCATCAGTCAAAGCTCCGATGACGTCGATGGTAGTACAGTCAGGACACTCGTAAGGGAGCCGGTGGAGTGGTTAAGCAGCTCCACTTCTCCGGTGCCAAGGAGTAAGGCATGTGATACACATGATCTTTTCCACTTCTGATGGCTTAGCTTTGCATAGCATGCAGATGCCATCAATGTTGCAGGGCAGTTGCTTAGCAGCGGCCATTGACGCTAGTCGTCGAATAGAAATGAAGTTGATGATAGGCTGATCGCTTTAAGAAAATGCTTTTGAAAATGCAGGTGAGATTAAGGAAGGAATAGAAGGGAGTTTATATAGGCATGGAGGATGGGTGGTAATCTATTTTATATAGGCACTGAAGATCATATCGCTTAACAAGGTTGTACCTAAGAGTCTGAAACTAGATGGAGCAAGATGAACTGATAGAAGGAATAGAAGGGAGTTTATTCAGTCATCGGATATGATATAAATGTATCCCAAAGAGGGGTAAGAGAAAGAAATCGGATGATGTTTCTATGAAGTTTCTATGGCATTATCATGGAGGCAAACTATGTTGACATTGATCGCGGAAAAATCTAGAAGACCAAGAAACCGGAAACTTGGAGATTAAGCAAGATCAAGCTACAAATTATAATCTTACCTGTTGGTACACAAACTTCGATAATGAACTATTCATGGAACATACACTATTTTTATTGGCTAACATATTGTATGATCCATGAATAGCTCATTATCAAAATCGAGTAAACCTCAATCACCGAATAAATTGTATGTTTTGTGTACCATCACTTAAGATGATTGTTCGCTTTGAAAACTCAGCTGAAAGCCGAACAATTGTTTTTTACTCACAAGCACAACAATTGATGATAAAGGATTAGCCCTTTAACCTGAACCTCTTTCAGTGAAAACTCAGTTGCGAAAGATAGGAGTCCCAAGAATATGGCGGTCACGAAATAGGGAGGGGATGTTGGAGTCTTTCATTCTTGATTCAACCGAAATAGGGAGGGGTGCTTTATTTTCATTAAGGTTTTGGTTTTGGTGAACAAAGGGTGCCAGGCAATGGACGTGTATTTATTTGTTTGATTTTTTTAAGAATATATTACAAGTGTGTTYTACTAATGCTTGAAATATTTGTACATTATAATACTTTWGTAAAAAAATACAAACAAGACCAAAATACCACACACATGACGGTAGAAGCTAACGGCACTAATGTTCATGGACGGAAACCGCAACGAAATTGAAACGCGTTGATGACCATCAAGGTAATTTCGACACGTTAGAGACAAAAACCATAGTTCTCCTAAAACCATGGGATGATTTTTGTAATTCATTCTTTGAAATGATATACTTAACGGTGAATTACACCGTTGGTATTGTTGTTTTCTCAAAATTTGAATTCCCTCCTTAAAACACACTATTTAAAGTGATGATCTATATTTCATTTTCATCATAACTTGCTCTCTGTTTAGCCTTTTTGTCAAAGGATTTTTTATTTTCTTCTTCGACTTCACATAATTAATGGATATAATCCCATTCTTTAGCAAGTCATGTATTGTACTTTGACAATGCCTTATATGTTTGCTTTTGCCATTATATATCTGGTTCTTTGTTCTTGTAAGAGCTGCCATACTTTCAGAATGTATACGAATGGCGGTGTCACGCTTCGGGTACAAAGGAATACCTTTTAGGAAGCTTTTAAGCCATTATGCTTCTTCAGCCGCTTTGTCTAAAGCAACAAACTCTACTTCTATAGTTGATCGTGTATTTTATATAATTTCCAAGAAAAAGTGCCGCTCCACCTAGTGTAAAGACATAACCACTTGTGTACTTGCTTTCCGAATTGTTGGAAATCCAATTGGCATCACGATATCCTTCTAAAACGGGACGATATTTTGTATAATTCAATCCATAATTCTTTATATATTTGAGAGATCGGAGCACTCTTACTAATGCAAACCAATGATCTCTACCAGTATTGTGTGAATAGAGACTAAGTCTACTCACTGAATATGCTTGATCAGGTCTAGTACAATTAATAATATACATCAAGATGCCAGGTACTTGAAAATATTCCAAGTAACGAGCATCCCTTTTGATAGATCTACTTTCTTTATGCTTTGACTAAATTATTCGACTTGCTACACAAAA
>NC_037540.1:38495077-38507811 GCF_001531365.2 Cynara cardunculus var. scolymus | reverse complement strand
ACCAACGGGAATTATGATTTTTTTAAATAATTTAGATTTAAATCTACGGACGGAAATGCATTGGTGATCCATAGATACATTTGTTTTTTAAATAATTGAAAAATGCATATTTCTTATAAAATTCAGGGTGCCAAAATATCATACAAATATAGAATCTARATTTACAATGTAAAAATACAATACATGTTTTCACAAATAAACATGCCTGGTTTTATCTATCTACTACCGGGGATGAGTAGGGGGAGGGTTTCCAACCTCGAATTGCATCATAAAAGCAKAAAACTGCTTCGTTAGCATTTTCTGCTAGCTCGTCAGTTGTCTCCTTTTAATTGTTGCTCCAAACTTGTTGTCTTTTGTTGTTTAGCCTTCGACCAATCTTCATAGCACACCAGCTTCTCTTTTAACGCATCTACTTGTAATTATTCAACATTTGACGAACAATTAACAATGTTAAGCAATGATTAACAAATATACATATATTATATACTACATGAAACATGCCTCCACTAATCGATTAAATTACGAGCTCCTCCTAGCGTTGGGATCACCGGTCATAGCAAGTCAGGGACCCTTGCGCTGACCTCCGATCAAAAATCTCTTTAAAATCTCAATTTTACCTTTCCAAAACTTTTGTTGTCCTAATTCTCCATAGCTTTTTACCATTGTGATCCCATTGGAAATTCCACCAACCCYATTGCTAATTGTTCTTGTTATGTATATTTTTGGTTTCTTAAGGAAATTGTTATTGTTAATTGTCGTTCCATCTTAATTTCTTGATTTTGTTTGCTGATTGTTTTGTTATGTTAGTTATTTTGTAATGTTTTGTTAAATCCATCTCAATTTCTTGTTACTTTATCTTAACATAAAACTAGTTCATCATATGTTAATCGTCTCGTATGCTCAAACAAATTGTCAAGAAGTAAAATCATATAAATTTTTAGTATAAAAGATTAACTGAAAGTAAACTGAATAGGTTGTTATTATTATTGTGTTAACTAAACTATTTAACCCGAAAACCAAATAACCTGAAACCATCTTGGCTCAAGTGGGTTATTCGGTTTCTGAATTTTTTTCCTACCCCCTAAGTCTGACCCAGCCAGCTATTTCTTGATCCGACACTACCTTCGACAGTGTGCTCCTACAACTCTAGGTCATTAGGGGAATGGTGTAGGGTCTGGGCCAACGTATGTCTTGTCCCTATGATTTACCAAAACAAAATATGGTAAGCTAACTTGTAGACCATTCGACAGCATAACAGCTGTAAATCAAACATATCATTCACCTATTCTTAACAAATAGCATGCAAGTCCAACATCTGCCACAATAATGGCAGCCAAAACTAATAGTTGTTTATCATTTAATACAATGAATATCATCGATTAAACCATTAAAAGTTTGCAATCAGATCTCGATATGTTTAAGGAATGAGTAATTAAAAATAAATGAAAAACTAAACTAAACCTATATCGAAACCAAAATTACCAAAAGAATTGAAAATTTTAGGAATAAGAAAGAGAACTCCAAAATAGAAGTAAAACTAAAAAATAGAGAAAAAGGAAGAAACGACGAAACCGAGAAGGAGAAGAAAAACAAGAGGAGAAAAAAATGAATCCCCCGGAACCCTAAAAAAGTATTTTATATTGAAATATGAATATTTTCAAAACGGTCATTAAACTTGCTTCGTTTCTGTCAAGCACCCCTTCGGAATTCTTTTATTCTTTCATTTAATCCATTGATATATAAACTTTTCGCGATCATTCTTGAATTGGTCCATGGCTTAAACTTTTCTCTTTGAGTTTTATTGGAATGTGAAGATAGATTTCCATCAACTGCGTGCGATTTGATATGTAAACTACATTTTTTGTCCATATGGTATGTTAGAAATGACAAATGTCGTCTATGTGGTAATGTGTTTTTTGCAAGTTTTATTGGAATATGAAGATAGATTTCCATCAAATGTGTGTGAATTGATATGAAAACTACATTTTTTGTCCATATGATATGTTAGAAATGACAAATATGGTCTGTGTGGCTATGTGGCTTGCTAATCCTAATGGATTTACCCCTCTCACTAAATGGGTGTTAGTTGAAATCACGTTACCCATATCTCGTGGTTCAAACAAGAACTGTATCAAAATAAGAGAACAAAAAAACACGTATATCACAAGTGATTTTTGTTTATGTTCAGTAATGCTCTTAGGGTGCCAGACCAAGAATGCGAGCCCCAACATTGACTGAATCTGATTTACATGTGATTTTTAGTCTAATATCACATGTGATATAGTTTATCTCGTGTTCTACAATTTTGATGATTTTCTCGTTTGAACATCTATATATTGAATAAGAGTTATGGTAAAAACATAAGAGTAGAACCTTCTATACCTTTAACTATCTTTATTTTTCCTATTTTTTTTTATCATGAACGAAACTTTAACAAATGCATGTATCTAAGAGTGATTGTAAAAGTTCGATAAAGTGACCGAAAATGAAAATAGTTGTGAACATAAATGTAGTTGAAGTTAAATAAACTTTTATATAACTTCAATCATTTTCACATGCATGTCCGTTAAAGTTTTAGTTATTGTGTTAAGAATAGATCAATTACGGTAGTTGAAGGTAATTTAAGGTAGATAAAGGTTTTGTCTCAAGTTCTCACTATAACTCTTATTCTCATATGAATCCAATTCAGTCTGTATATTGAATATTATATTAAATAATTATACGTTTTTCTTAACACGTGAAGAGATAACGCCATGTTGAGTGACCCTGTTTCGGAGCAAGACATCTATCTGTTTTCTGGATGTTGTTGATTAGATTTCGCCTCAGGGCCAAACTCGCAAGAAAGGGATGGTAAAAGCTTCCTTTCTTTAAGCTGAATGAAGTTAACACTATTGTGTTCTAGAAAATAACCTAAAGACATGTATTTGTGTCTAGTAACTTTTTCAATGGGATTTCTAAAAATCCAAGAACTCTAACTAAAAAAACCTAACCTCTGACGTACATTCAAGGTTAGAAGAATATTTTAATATACCAAAGTATCAACCCGACCAACCCGTACGGGTTGGGTTGGGTTATACTTTGGTTTGGGTTGAGTTGGGTTAAGATTTTTCCAAACCGCAAGCATTGGGTTGTGTTGTTCAAACGTGTTCAACCCGATCAACCCAACCCATGAGCACCCCTAGTGGAACCTTTTCATATCATTCGACTTCCATTGATGCAAAACTTGATTTTTAATAGTTTATCATAGTCAGGTCAATCAATTTGAGTAGATAACCTCATATTGTTTAACCTGCTTATGTATTGTTGGATTTATTTTTGAATCTGTAATTGTTCTTGGTTTTTTCTTGATAGTAGGCATTCTTTCAATTGATAATCGTGTTGATTCATAGTAGTGTAGGATTGTTTAATCTAGCTTAAGTGGTCAGTGTTCGATCTTTGACTAGGAATGGTGTTTGTCAATTTTTAAATCAATTGGTAATTGAACTCTATGTTCATAACTAGGTTAGATTATCAACATATCAAATCCATACCATAATCAGCTACTAATTTATCAAATCCATACCGTAATCAACTAGTATATCTACAAGGAACAACCGGAAGTGGGATCATCAGAAGTGATGGTGGGAATTGTCGAACTAGCATCGCCTCGATTGCCTTCAGTCTATCCTGATTCTCCTTCTCACTTCAGGCATTTTCCTCTCTCTCTCGACTGCTGGCTCCTCTTCCATTTTCTTAAGCTTCTCCTTTAATTATTGCACCTGTATAAATGTAACAAATAATGAGTAAATTAACATATGTTCCACTCAAATAAGAAAATAAAAAGAAACAAAAATCTAACCTCGCTTGAAGTGGAACCAACAAATAATTTACTGGTAGTCAACCCACTTTGCGAATCAGTTACCACTTAGCTCGGATCTGAACACGTACCAACTCCAAACATCCGACCCCTTTTCCTTCCTCCCGCACAATGCTCCCATACTTCAATATCTTCAAGTGGATGGGTGTGTGGATGGTGCTAGTGTCAGGTCTGTACTTCTCATTCATTTCTTGGAGATAGTCAGCCTATGATAAATGAATACGAATAAAAAGTCGGTTAGTAGTTTTTTTTTTAAATTTCGATAGCATAACCATTGTAAATTAAACATTTTCATCCATGCACGACCTGTCTTAAACATTTGACATAATATGACAATTTAAATTCCAACCAATCAACAAATTTGCATGTCATATAAAACGTTCTAACCCAAAACTATACGAGTATTCGAAATGAGTTATTCATTTAGCAAACTAATGAAAGACTAATTACTAACCACATATTTTTCATCCCTCGGGGTAACAAAATGCCCCGAATCCGACCCTTTGGTCTTATGGGTCATCGCAAACATCTCCATGGCGGTCGGTTCGCGGCCCTCCGATTGTACCTACAAAACTCAATAGATTTATTTATTTAGTCATTAATAAAACCAAAAAAGTTCTAAAACATGATTAAAATTGTGTTAACTTTTGTGGATTTCTGTTTTAATGAATTTGTATTCAGCTGGGATGGTTTTCATTTGTGGCCATAAACAGACTTTGATTCACATGTGAATACATTTTAATTGTATTTTTCTTAGATGTCTCTTGTTAAACTCTTCAACTTTTTGGTAAATTTCAACCACAGATTGCTATTTACACTCATTTTCATTATTACATTTAGGTCCAAATATTGCCCGAATTGATGAAGTCAATGTTGCCACCATCAAACATGTAGGAACAAATTCATATTTGACCATATAATCCCTCATTCTGCCCACGTTTTTTACACTTATTACCAATATATGCTCCCTTATTAATATAAACAGGGCTGGCTCTGGCCACGTGCAGCCCATGCAGTCGTATAGGGTATCAAAACCTAAAGGGGCATCAAATTGTATTTATTACTAGTTGTGGGTTTAATAATTTGAAAATTGAACAACTGAGCTTTAACTATAAAATATGTTCAAGGCCTAGTAGTGATGAATATTGAATGCACGTTGTTGGAGAAAGTTGGAAAAGTTTTTGTTTGTATAAAGTTGTCTGTATGAATTAATCTGTTTGTATAAGTTGGAAAAGTTTTTGTTTGGGAGAGGATTTTCACAGATGTAAGGATCGTTTTTTTTAGTTGGAAGAGAAATGTTTAGAAAAAAAAAATTGGCTTTCTATATAAAACTCCCCCTAGAAACTTACCGGATAAGTCACTTTCTATATCATTAAGTCACTACGAAACAGTCATGCATAGTTGAGCGAATAAGCTGTTAGTTCCATTAAACTTATTAAGCTGCTAACAGATAAACGCTTAGCTTTTAGTCGTTAGACCTGCAACTTTTGAGTTTTACTTTTTGTTTACTATGACAACAATTTAGATGTAATTTACTATTTTAGTTAAAAACTAATTATAGTTTTCCTTGTCTTTTAAGTTCCATATATTGAAATAAAGTTTCTATTTTGCTAATTCCAATTTGGAAAAGGGAAAACTGAAAAAGAAGGAAGCACGATCTTAATCCAGGATTTATCATTTTATATTTTGTATTCGGGGTTCTGATTTTTATGTCTCCCCATTGTATTTTTTTTAATTATAATTAATAAAAATCAACATCGAGATGAGATACTTAGCTTGTATATCTTCTAAACTCTTTAAAAAATCACATGTTTCGTTGTTTCATTGGCTTTAAAAAATAGACTTAGGGACATTTTTTATTATTTTCGCACAGGGCATCAAAAATCTTAGGACCGGCTCTGAATATAAATCATGTTCTTTTCTAGAAAATGGCACCATTAGAACAAGGTAATCAGAGACATTATCCAAGAACAGGAGCATACCTAAAATCTAGGGCACAAAATAATCATACTGTTGTAAATCAGAAACAATAACGATACAGAAGATGGAACATACCTAAAGTCTAGGGCATAAAGTGAGAGAGATCAGAGCGTGAATTCGTGCAAGGAGCAGATCGGCGACGAGGAGCACAAGTAGAACGTGAATGGGAAACCGCGAGAGGTCAGGTCAGCGAGGAACGATGGATAAATTGGTTTGATTTTTTTTAAGGTTCTAGGGGTTGTTTGTTTACCCCGTTCCATTAAGAGTTATTCTTTGAATTGTTAGGAGATAATCTTGTTTGGCAAAAAAAAAATTTGTCTCTCAATGGTTTTAAAACTCTCTGAATGATTTTATATCATTGACTTCTCTTAACCGTTCAACGTCCTAATTTCATTGTAAACAATCACCAAACAATTATGATTTCATTTTGTATTATATAATGAGAGCCTCTTAATCATTACTTAATCGTCATGCACCAAACCATTCAACAACTATAAGACAACTGCTTAGTTTTGGATCTGGGAGCGTACGATGGTTCATAAAATGGGCCATAACACTCCAGTCTATTTTTTCAAGCCCATGAAACTGATTATGTATTTGTTCTGTTTTCTTTTTTTTTTTAATTATGTATTTGTTTTTTTAATGTGTATTAGTGTTTTATTTTTGTTTTAATACTTTATTTTATAATAACGCATCATATGGTCCATTTAAAACAAATATGACTCGTTTAATTCCGACGGCATCTTGGGAATAAATAATTAAAAATTAAAATTATGTTTTTTCGTCGATAAAGTGTCGGTTTATGGTCGGTAATTTCTTACGGCTTTTGCCATTGGTGAAAACTAGCGTTGCCCAGTATTCTAGTAGTGTTTAGCCCCGCCATCCAACCCATATTCTTTGACCCGAGGATATGAAGCCTCATCAACCTTTTATTACTATCTCCTAGGGTGTCGAGTAGATGAGCATTGGATAGTTTTGTCATAAGCCTTTGACTTCCATCTTTATTTAGGGGAGGACTGAGCTTGTTCGTAAAGAATTTTCTGATTTCACATGCTTTCATGGTCAAGTGTGTAGTGAACGGATTGTGGGAGCTACATGTTTACGGATGTGGCAAAGCCAAAAAGCTTCGTCAGTAGGACCTTTAACTCAAGGTTCTACTACTTCGGTGCTTTGAACCGACGCTCATTGGCATTTGATGGAAGATATGGATTTGGGATGATCAAGGCGAGTATTGCCCAACATCCCGCCCTTAAGGGCAGCCTGATGATATTGGAGTCATCGACTTCCAGGGTGAGGAATCCTTTAGAGGTACCAAGATCTTCCATAGATGATATGATCTCTACAGGATGTGTCTGATGTATTTTTGAGTAAGCAAAAATCGAGGCGTTATGCTCGAGGATCTCGCACCATAGGCGAGTTTCGGTATTTTCTAACTACAATCCACAATTCTCCACAGCAAGGCACGCCATCTCCATGTGCATGATCTTGAAGATCTCAGTAACGATCCACTTATCATGATAAAGACTCAAGAAGAAAAGGAAAAATATGCTACCACACTTGATTGTTACCCAATAAATTGTGCCAAATTCTTTAAATCGGATTTTTGAACAAGTCCAAGACCCAATTTAGACTTTAACAATAAAACGTATAAATAAGAGGAACAACAATAAATAAACGATAAATAAAATGAGTTTAATGAAATAAGAGACACGTATCAAGTATTGACGCCAAAAATCTGGATAACAAGTAAAAACCGTAAGCGACCTTGGGCTACTGTTCCCCTAGTCATAAAGAAAAATAGGCATTTGTCGATCATGGGAAGTGATGACTTTCACTTGAAGTGTCTGTAGAAGGGAGGTTGAATACTAAAACAACAAATTTTTACTTTTTAATTTTGTATTTTGTTTAAAACAAAGAATTATAGATTTGTTGCGGAAACTAGGAAGGTAAGACCTATCATCCTAAACAAGCTGACTGTTGACAAATTTGTTACCAATGAAATAGTGGGGGGAGGAGGTACTCTTTCAGATTTGAAGGACTAAGGAAGTTCTTCAGATGTTGACGCCAATTTTTCCTAAGAAACTATCACATAGAAGTTATTTCAAAACGGATGAGTAGTAATGAATGACAAGGGTGACCTTTTATAGTCACCATTGCATTAAATGTTACTGTCCAACTTTAACGCGTGTCTTCATTTGATTTGTTGATCCATGCATATTTGTACTTTTCATTTTTCCTTTGAGCTTGATGTAGACACTTGTTAACCTATCTCATCCTTTTGTATGCCGAGGGAACAGTAAAGAATGTATAACAATAATGAAATAGTGTTTTTAGAACTTACTTTGTCTGACATGTTGTACAAATTCTCATACCAAGATGGGTGTAGAGAGTTGGTGAGCCAAACTTATTGGACAAGTTTATACTCTAAAATTCGGTTTGTCGGTAGCTTAGTACTATTTGTTAGACTACTTGTTGACTTTTAATTGATATTAATTTTCTTTTTAGCTAGATGATAAACCAATATGCATTAGTGATGATCTTGATCTCATTTCAACTAGTCTTTGATTTTGTTGAAGGCACTCTGTTCTTGGATCAATACAGATAGTTACAAGACTTTTACGTAAAAGTCATATATATCTTTTCTATTTTGAAATATAAGTTATATATCGCATTTCTAGCTATAGAAATATTTCAGATACTAGAGACTTGGTACAAATTGTGGAAGTTTAAACCTTAAGATTTAAATGACCAATAAGAAAGTCGATCCGATTTTCTTGATTGGATATACATTTCTTTAAAGACAGAAGATTTGTCTTTACAATCTATACAAGAGGATCTGTGAAATAGTTACATCTGAGACCTTAAGCTTAAGGTTTGGATGTTACTATAATGGAACTATATCTAATGGATGAAGTTCAACGGATATATTCCTTGTAAAGCTAGACAAACAAGAACTTTTTTTGCAAGTGTTTGATCAGATACTGTAAGTATTATCAACAAATTTGATGGTTGAGACCAACAATCTTATTAATAATACAAATAGATATCCATGAGATAAACATTAAGAAAAAAATAGTATTGAAAACCTAAAATTTGAACTCATAGATTTAGTTCTCCATTTAGGGTTTGCTCCCCCTTAGTTTTAGAATTCATGACTATTCTTTTTGTGTTGTTGAAGAGATGAGTTTTCTCCCCCGAGTAGCATATAAAGAAGGGAACATTTCATCAACGATGGAAGATAGTTGTTGTAGGGATGAACATATTATCTCCTATGATTTTTCAATCCTAACATTTTTTCCCTATCTTCAAGGGTGAAAAATACCGGTATGAGATAAGTGTTTAAATCAATTTGTTTTGATCATACACTTTTGAAATGAAGTTGATCTAATGACGTGACAAAATAATGAATCAGACTGGATGCCACTTTTTCTTGGAATCTTTTTTTTTACCTTCCTCAAGTCTTTTGTCGAATATGGATTATGCATGTCGTAAAGCGTTGAGCTGCTGTCAGATCTCAAACGGTTGACAGGATATTGAAGGAGGTTTAGGATGAGAGATTGGAGGTCAATCATCCGATTGATGGAGAGGATATGTTGAAGTTAAAGGATTGTCTTCAAGAGATGGTAAATGAGTTGGGCATGAAAGAATGTCTTCAACACGAAAGACTTCGGATAAATCCGAACCTACATTAACTAGGTTTTGAGACAGAGTAATGGAAATACAGCGAGAATCTGGTTTATCAACAATGTCCTGTGAAGATGGAATTGAGGAGATCGATGGCTTGGGGTTCGGGTGACATGGGTTGGAGATGCCTTTGGAATCTTGTAACTGTAACACCCCCATTAATGAACATTTCATGTACTATGTGTCTATTTGACCCATTCTGGGTGGAGTTATATAAAACTAATGATGTTTGTGTTATGAAAATTTCCTATATCTTAAAGTTTGCAAAATGGCAAAATCATGCAAAACATACCTTTTTTGACCTGGCACGCAAACTAAGGTTGCCGCCCGGGTCGTGTAATCACTATGAGCACAGGCTTAGGAGAGACGTGCGACTTGAGGTCGCAGGTGCGGACTGCAGCGGCTATTAGGGATTTTTAATCAACTCATACATAATACTTGCTCTATGTTGTAATACGTTTGGTAAATGATTGGTACGAGTATCAACTATCAAGCCATAATTCCTATATTTATGAAGTATGTGCACTATTTATGAGCTAAATGTCCAAGCTTGGTATTTTATTGCTATAGCCCTTGTGCATGGGTGCTAGAGGCTCGTGTTGGCAAGTATGTCATAGTCATATCTATCTTGCATTCTAGTAAGTAGACGCTAAGGCCGAATAGGATCCTTGAGGTGGCACTTGTCTAGAAAAAGCGTGGACACTAAGAGTCTCTAATTATTGAGGTTGAACTTGTTGGAATGCACTGAAGTCAATGAATCTGATATGTAACCCGATAACATCTACTTATAGCAATACTTTTTTATTCCCGCCACTAATGATGGAAACAGGTCTCCCCCTCGTCGAACGATGTTGAATGTATATACTTTGCATGTTGGGACATATCAGACTAGATGTGTCACTGTGTACAACTTTTACCATTGCGGATAATATCTATTATTTATATCTTTCACTAGTACCATCTTATAACGTGATTTCTAACTGTTTTATCTCAGTAGGTGTAAGCCTAACAATTTTCTTATCAAAATGTTTGTCAGGTCCCGCTAGTGGTAGTCCTAGAGCTATTTGAGATAATGTTGACGTTGTTTAGAAGGAACAGGGGTAAGCAACATATTTATAAGTAACATATTTATTCATAGAAATAACAAAGTTTTCATAAGTAAACCACAAGGGTGGTGCCTGATTGGATTGAGTTTGGACTCCAAAAGTCAAGTGGCTGGAGGTCCAGGTTCAAATCCAAGGAGGAATAAAAATCCTCTTGTAGCCACGGAGGTTCAAATGCGGTGACTCAGAGCTACCCAGAAAGCAGGTGGTCGCTCTAGGATTAGTCGGCTCGTATAGCGGGTTGGATATCCAAATTAATCAAAAAAAAAAAAGTTTCCGTACGTTGTATTTCTATCGATTTTTAAGGGTGTTACAGTGGCAAATCAAAATGCTATATTGTCGGGTATTGCCAAGGGATTTTCCTTGTATCCGTAATGGTTAGCTCCCTGGGTTTGGGCTTTTCCAGACCACCCTTCTATCTTGTACACGATTTAGGTTTTAGACTTGTGCCGGGCCACAGGAAGTTTAATAGGGGCTATTCACGCTCAAGCTCGGTTCCTAAATGGTTCGGGTAATCAGACAATTCGTCCCAAACATCAAAAAATAAGGGGGAAAGAAAGATGTGAGAACAAGAAGGTAAAGAAAAATAAAATGGTAAAAAGACTAATTTACCCAACTCAGGATGACAACAGATTTTTTAAAGCTCCGTTAACAAAAGAGACTAAAACCAAGCACTATTACATACCTATAAGAGCTTATCATGTAAATTATTACATAGAGTGTTTTTTTTTTTTTTTTTTGTGGACTAAAATCTTACCCAATAAGTAAGTAATAGTGTTGAATTTTACCCGTAAGTACTTATCGGATAAGTTTTTGATAAACGGGCCTTTTTTACTGTAAAAATAATATTATTTTAATATCGCGTGGTACAAGATTTTTCCTTTTAATAGACTATAGAGACATGAAACGGATCTGAAACATCGTCTCCTTTCTCTCCGATCCATTTCTCCATCAATTTCCTTTTTCTTTTTTTCGTTTTTTTCACTTTTTTTTATTTTCTGTATGCAATTTTAATCTCCATATCTGTTTGGTAGTTCAAATCTGAAATTTTTTATAGTTCTACGTTGAATTTAGATCTGGTTTTTACCGTTTTCAATGTCAAATTAGCTCTGAGTGGATACCATTTGCTTCAAAAACATCTGAATTCAAACGGCTTTTGATTGATGTCAGTAATCTGAAGAGAGTCAGATCTGCAGTTCGTTGATTTCTTTTTGCTATGAGTTCTTGTTTAGATCTGCATATGCGCATCTGCATCAACTCAGATCTGACTTTCTGTATGGATACAGATTTCACTTATATCTGGTTTTATATATCGATTGTCTTTGTCGTGAATGTATGCGACGTGTTCTTGAGTTTCAGAATGACAGATACGGATGCGTTCCCTTTTTTCCATAGAAAGGGATTTTGTTTTCAAGGAGCAAAGTTAACAGCTTGGGTTCTCTTGAAATGCGTTACATCCGGTATCGAATCGAATATAGAATCTAAAGGTAATTTGCTTTCTTGGGTATATTTTAATTATATGTTTACATGATAATTGATTGAAGAAACTTGGGGATCATAATTATTTTCTAATTTGTCATGATGATTGTTAACGGATCGTTAATTTTTTACCCAATGGCGGAAAGGGTTAATTAAACGACTCGATATCATCTGTAATTGATAAGGGTTAAATAGGATGTCTATCCATTGTTTTGATTTGCAGCTAATATTGTCGAATGTATAGGGCATGAACCAGATGATTATGAAGAAATAAGAGCTTTTGAAGTACTGACATGAGTCGAAATGCATCAAAGAAATTATTGATGAAATTGTGACTCATGTCGGATGATTATGAAGAAAGAGCTTTGGAAGTATTAGCACGAGTCGAAATGCATTAACGAAGAAACTATTGATGAAACTGTGACTCATGCCAAATGACTATGAAGAAGGCGATTCGAAAGTATTAACATGAATCACAATGAACTACAGAGTTTATTGAAGAAATTGTTACTGTTGTCAAAAAATATGAAGAAAGAACTTTGAAAGTATTAGCATGAATCAAAATGCACTACAGAGTTTATTGAAGAAATCGTTACTGGTGTCGAAGAATATGAAGAAAGAGCTTTGAAAGT
>NC_037540.1:38489844-38495052 GCF_001531365.2 Cynara cardunculus var. scolymus | reverse complement strand
ATCAAAATGCACTACAGAGTTTATTGAAGAAATCGTTACTGTTGTCGAAGAATATATGAAGAAAGAGCTTTGAAAGTATTAGCATGAATCAAAATACACTACAAAATTTATTGAAGAAATTGTTACTCTTTTCTAAGAATATGAAGAAAGGGCTTTGAAAGTATTAGCATGAATCAAAATGCACTATAAAGTTTATTGAAGAAATCGTTACTGTTGTCAAAGAATTTGAAGAAAAAGCTTTGAAAGAATTAGCATGAATTAAAATGCACTACAGAGTTTATTGAAGAAATTGTTACTGTTGTCAAAGAATATGAAGAAAGAGCTTTGAAAGTATTAGCATGAATCAAAATGTATCATAAAGATGATTAGAGTAATATTAGTTGTTACTCTCGTCCTGCTTGCACACCATTTAAAGCGTGCACACGCAATTGAATCATTATCTTGCATGTTATGTTATTCCCATTAGTTGTTGCATACACATTTGCGTCATGCACTAGCAGGGCAGTATTCATGGAAACACTATTGATCTTAGTGATTGAGATAAAGTCTGTTTACATCTTACCCCTCTCGAACCCTACCTTCTAACGGAATACACTGGGTTCGTTTGGTTTAATTTACTTTTCAAAGTATTTGTATCGATTAAAATACATCACAAAATTTATTCAATGAATTTTGATTTATGAGAACTTGTAAAAATGGGAAAATGTATAATACACTGTTGTTTGTTTCTATACAAGTTACACAAATAATGGATGTTGGTATAAAGATACGATTGTAGGTTTTCTTTATCATAGAATACACTGCAAAGACGGACCCAGAATTTTTTTTAAACGGTGGCATCATTTGACCATAAGAAAAAAAAATATAGAAACTTTTTTTCAAACGGTGACACCATTTGACTATAAGAAACAAATATACGGAATTTTTTTTCAAACGGTAGCACCGTTTGACTAAGAAAATGACAATAACATGATTCGGACTTGGGTGTGGGGCGGAATAAAAGCCTTGCAAACCAACTCTACCAAATAAAATTTGTTCTCATTGTAGTTTCAAAATACATACGGTGCACACAACAAATTAATACGGTTGCACCGTTCACGAAACCTAATTTTTTTACCCATCAGCGGAGAAACAATACGGTAGCACGTGCCACCTATACCACATACATAGATCCGTCCATGATACACTGCACATTCATCTCAACATCTTTATCTCTACGACTTCCAATTTTTTTCTCATATTTGGATGTATGTTGCACAATTGTTTTACAATGAGCCCAGATTTTTTATGCAGAAGTACAAAGTACAGCTGATATATATATATATATATATATATATATATGTGTGTGTGTGTGTGTGTGAGAGAGTGTGAGAGAGAGAGAGAGAATAAAAGGCAATTGATTATTGAAAATTGGATGTAATTTGTGCAGCCAAAAAGAGCAGGGTTGTTTGCTAAGATATGTAATCAGATTATGGAAAACACATCAACTGCTACTCTCACATGTCAAAACACTTAAAAAGGACCAAACACCTTTACTAGCTGAATGCTTCAGAAACATATTTCAATCTCTTGGTCTTATGCTTCCACTGGTTTCTGCCAAACAAACACACACACACACACAGTCAGCAGATATTAAAAACAAAAGTCTTATTAATAATCAAGGTTCTAAATGGTGTGAAGATAGGCATGATGGTGACGTCAAGCCTCAAGCCTTAGGAGCCACATTGAGGTCATGACATTTTTCAAGACGTGACTTATGGCAGCAAATCTGTATATCGTATATACAATTAAATAGATATCAAGTTATATACTAAAAGATCAAAAATTAAGACAAAGGATAAGAAAAATCAACTATCGCGTTATAATGAATGCACGTCAGGCCATGACGGCTATCGTGACAAGACCTTAGAACGCTGTTAATAATACAATCATAATCCAGATTTTCATACAAATCAAAAAGATTGATAGGTTGAATCAGTAAAGAGAGCCAAAAGAATGGATCACTTATGCCGTTCAATTTGATCAGATCCATTTAAAAATGATCATGTGTGTCATGAATATTTGTACAAGGGTAAGAGATCAGGTATGCACACGTCTCACCCAAGACCTACGTTCAAGCGAGATTTACTGGGTTGGGTCGGTTTGGTTTACATTTGTACAAGGGTAAATATATAATATACCTTCAAAGGTACCATATAGTGTGTCATGATGAAGGGATAAATCAAATATCAACTACTGAAAATAAGACTTATTATCTTGTCCATGATTGCACCATGATATACGGTTTAGAATGTCAAACTACAACTAGTCATGCTCTAATTGCTTTGGCTTTTAAGTTGCTTTCTCATTCAGCCATTGATGATAGGGGGATTAAAAAGTAATTGTTGCACCATAGATAGCTTATGAGTTCAATAGAGGCACAAAAACCTATCAACTGCTCCAATCTATACCTGTCATGACCCGAAAATTTAAAATCTCCCCAATAACAGGAATATCATCTCAAAAATATCACACTGGAAAAATATAATAAGATAAATACAAATTTCTAGTACCACATCTTCATGGAACCAATCCAAGTATACTTCCAAAATCTTAATCAAGTTTGGATTTGCATTCTAGAGAGACAATGTTTTCCTTAATCATGGATTGCATACTTTTTCATTAAAAGGTCCATTGAGACGGCACTATGACCGGATTAAGCCGTATCCGGACTAACTGTGGGGATGAGAAAATTGGCCAAATTCAGCTTCACGATTTTCATGCATGAAGACATCAACAACTTTAAAATATAAAATCATGATGAAAAATCTCTCACATGAGCATGCATATTTTGAACTTCATGACAACACATAGTGGCTACATAACAAAACAAAATCACTACGCACAAAGCTCTTATGGTGTCATCCTCGTGAGATACAGAGTCTCAATACATACAGTTCACGGGACAACGCAGTCTCATAATGCATTTCATGAGACGACTTAAGATACACATTCTCATGTCTTACGTGTTCCATTGTGTGAGCTAAGTCGATCCACAGAACATCACTTTAAAACCTGTTAAAGGTTTTAGTTATTGTGATCAGAATTTATTAACCCTTATTTTAAGATCAAGTAATTGAACCCAAAAACTTTTCCTTATAGATCCACTTACATTCTGTGCTCAAAGTAGCATTTTACTTACATTAGGGTGACTTAAACCTTGTGACCTAATCATAATAAACACAAGCTCAACTTAATGTAATTAAAATGCTACTTCAAGCATAGAATGGAAGTGGATCTATAAGAAAAAGTCTTTGGGGTTCAATTACTTAAATCATAAAATAAAGGCTTAAGGTACAAATGATGATCGCATTAACTGAAACCATCCATAGGTTTTAAAGTGTTAAATATGGAACTTAGATGTTGGTTTGACAGTTGTAAAAAAGGGTCACGAACGAGATATATTTTTAGGCTTGCGAACAATAATAGAGTAAAACATACTATTAAGTCAATATTTTGGGCATCCAAGATCAGTTAGTCTTACACCATGATTTTAATACTTTGGACCTCAAATGAGTTTCACGTATTATTTTACTAGACTGCATGCAATAAAATGTCTTTACTTGCTGATATGATTTGATCATATTATGTTGAATGATGTAAAGCACGCAAGTATTCGCTTCAGAATTAAAAATGCATGAAAGTGATATGTACAGTGGAACCTATAAAACATTAGATTTGTTGTCTCATGAGCCGTATGGCATGAGACTGTGTTGTCTCATGAACCGTATGGCATGAGACTGTGTTGTCCCATGAACCGTATAACACAGGATTATGTGTGTTATGAGAATGACTCTGTAAGAGCTTTCTGCGATATGAAGACAGATATAGATAGAACTCGATCGAATATATAAGAGTGTCAGGTGATTTAGTTCTGCTAAGTAGCCACTATTTCCTACCACAAAATTTGAAGCATTTTCAGAGTATGCATACTCATGTGAGAAAATTGTTCGTCATAATTTTATGATTTAATATTTAAAACAGTTATTGATGTCATCATGCATGAAAATTATTTGGTCTAATCTTTATTGAAAAATTATGCAATTGAGGGTGGGAAAAACTTTGACTCAAGATGCGTTCGGGAATGCAAATCTAGACTTGATAACTATACTTATCGATTCTAGTATTTAAATGTGGTATTAGAATTTTGTGTTAGTCTCGATAAGCAACGTTAGATTTCTCTGCCATGATATTCGTGAGATGATTTTGAGATGATATCCCTATTATTGGAAATATTTTGAAATTTGGGGTCGTTACAATACCTACTTCAATCAGAATATAGATGGTCAAACTGAAAGGTCTGGGATGAGGAAAGATTTCTGCTATTCTCATAAAGTGATTGAACAACTAGTTAATTCCTTAATGCAACAATCTAATAAAAATCAATACTTGCACATTATAAACCAAATGAACCCAGAGGTAGGATCTAGGGGGTAGGATATACATAGACCTTGCTTCTACCCCTTGGGGTAGAGAGACTGTTTACGTGAATACTCTTGTGACAGGAAAAAATAGAAGAACAAGCAAGTAATCTACAAGTGAAAATGTGTTGAAACAAGCAATGGGTACAGTACATTAAACAGAAAATGCAGCAGGGATAGAAGTGAGCGCAAAAGGTTAAACAAACAATTGAACATTCTGGTTTTTTCAATAAATTTTGGAATTTTAATTTGCTGACATGAAAAATAGAGCGAGCAACTGGCAAAAAGAAAAGATAACCTACTGTAGACCAGAAAAATTAACATGTGATCCTTTTGTGCTGTCACAAAAGGCACCCTTTTATTTGACAATAAAGAAAGACGTTATCTTTGCCATATCGACTTCATCTTTCACATGTTCACATATTTTTCATTTGAAAGATTTAGTTCTTGAAGTCCAAATATCACTGCCACCAGAAACCTGATTTTGTTTTACTGATGTTGGATTCTAAAAAGAGGGCCTACTTGCAGGATAATAATGCTTTCATGCAAACTTGGACATGACATAAGAAAAATACATATCCACATGAAATTTTGATTCTGTGTTCAAGCTGTGAAAACTGAAAACCCAAAAAAATGACAGAATGTTCAAGTTGTCTGAACTGAAAATGGCATAGTAGAAGTGATTTAAATGCAGAATCATGAAACAAAGTGGTGGAACTGAAAAAGGGATTATGGTGTTCAGTAAAGC
>NC_037540.1:38475212-38489324 GCF_001531365.2 Cynara cardunculus var. scolymus | reverse complement strand
TGGCAGAATGTTCAAGTTCTCTGAACTGAAAATGGCATAGTAGAAGTGATTTAAATGCAGAATCATGAAACAAAGTGGTGGAACTGAAAAAGGGACTATGGTGTTCAGTAAAGCTCTTGATTGGAATCCAATATATTTCACTTGTTATAAGAACTCCATTTTGAATTATTTTTCGTCTGACATGATAACATTTTAGCTACTTAATGCATCTTTACTTGCATTATCACTAGCTCAATTCTACTCACCCCCTCTTGCAGGATTCCGTATACTTTAATGGACATTAGAACCATGATAACACAGACAGAATCACTGTTCTTCTATCTTTTCTACCATTTTCGCCATCAGAACAGAAATCCATTAAACAAAATAATTCCAACAAAAAGACTTACATAAAGCATGACCCTTTGAATAGATTCATGAGGGAATTTTAATAAATCCTTAGATTTGTGAATTTAGTAATTCAAAATTAACATGAAAGAACCCTTCAACTTAAATCACCGGGACTTGACTTGCATGATTGTTATTACTAGTTTCTGGACATGGACAATCACAAGGCAACATTGCATCAATATTCAAAACCTATATAGCATAAAACAAATAAGCATATTTGCTTCCGTTTGATTTATACTTAAAAACAAAGACATACACTAAAACTCATACATTTGTACTTCATTAAATCTCTACAATAAGAATGAACATGAAGGCTAGAAGAATACATATCACACTGATTAATTATATTGAAGTGTATAACAATGGTGGATGAGCCAAGATGATGCAAAAGGAATCAATGTGTTTAAGGGAATACAAAATACCTCATCCTTCTTCTTGCCTCCAGAAAAAAGCTTGTATCCACTATAGATAAGCAGTCCCCAACCGGATAAAGAGATAATAACAAACTGAAAAGAGGAGCTTCATATGATCAGTACAAGTGCATCAAAGACACCATCTGATGAATCCAGGTACCAGAAATTAAAGGACAAAGTGCATCAGAATGCAACGAAGTTTGCTTTTATTTAGTGTAACAAAGAATTTTTTTTCTTAATAAATGGAATGAAGTTTCAAATTTTCCTATTTTTTACCCGTTTTGAACAGTAACCTGTTGATCTTGTAAAATTTGATGACATGTGTCAAGTTTATCGTCCACTTCGCCGTAATTTCATAAAACTTCCGTAAACGGGTATCCATGTCACCAAACGTTATATGATCAGCAGATTACCAGTCAAAGTAGATACGAAATAGAATTGTAAACTTTGTTAACATCGATTAAGAAAAAATATATTACCTGTTACCTTAAATACAAAAGTCACATGATTACAAGGAACCATTCAAAGCATACAAGGATCATTGTATTTTATATCCGGTCCCCCCAGAATTTTGCTGGCAGGTAATGCTGTAACTACACATATATGCTCTTATTGATGCAATTCAAAAGCTGAGACAACAGATCTTCTATCTAAAACATTCAATTCAACTCTCCAGTCTCAACTATCCATCACGAGACTTGCAATAGTCCCAACACAGACAAGTGAAAGAAATTGGCAGAAGAATGTTCTGTGTAACTGTGTAAGTTGAATTTAGACTTATTAGAAGATCATTGCATAAGGATACTGCTGTAAACCATCGAAAATATAATAATAACAAACACAGATATCCCGAATCCATGGAGGTCTTTCATTATAATTTAGATTTACTGCAGCTTCAATTTGAAGCAAAATAGGTATAGATTTCTAAGGATATTTCTGTTGATAAAAAACATGTCACAATCAAGCAGTTTCTCATGAAATCACACGATATAAATCTGGAAATTTTGTATTTGAAGTCACTAAACAGATCAAGTATTTCATATTTTTTTTATTTGTTATTAACTTCTAACTCCATTGTCACAACAATTGCTTTGGCTTGAACTCTAGGAAAAATGAAATCAAATTCAGAAAGAATATAATTCAAAGAACAAAAAATCATACTTTTTAAAAATTACCATCATATGAAAACCCTAAAACCTTCAATAACGTCAAAGTATAAACAGTTAATCGATCAAACTCGAATCACACAATCACAAAAATGAAGACTCACGTGCTCTTCCTTCCACTTGGACGGACTCATTGGATCTTTCCAAAAGTCAACCTTCGGTGTTCCATGATGATCTGCAAACAAACGCCATCACTTAATTCGCTTTCATTTGAAACCAAAAAGCTCAAAGCGTCCTTATAAGTACAAATCTCGTCTCAGTAGTCAAATACAATTAGGTTACATATTGATTTCGTAAGTGAAAGAGTGAGTGAGTGAGTGAGTGAGAGAGAGAAAGAGTTGTAGTGTACCTGCGGCGCCCGCAAGGCCACGGCGCTGGATAAAGGAAGCGGCTTGGGAAGCTGATCTAGGAGAGGAGAGTCGAAGCATAGTTGCAGCTTGACGAGCCGCCAAGAATGATGCCATTTTTGCAGCTCTGAGCTCGTTTCTTCCGATCGAGCGATCCTCACGTGAACAGAAAAGAAGATTTAGGGGAAGGAGACCGACTACGGACCCTCAAAAGGAGGAGATCAAAGTAAAACGACGTCAGATTGTTTCTTTAACGTTATGCGTAGGTCATCAAAGTGGTTTTAAAATTCACAATTGCGATTTAAAAATTAAAAGAAAATAATAAATTATAATATAGACGAAGAATCATGTGATAAGCATAGAAAAAATTTAAACCATTGATCAATTTTAATCTCATAACCATTTATGAATTGCATTTTAAAATAGAATTGATCAGGTGCATCTTAGTACACCTTGTTAATATTGGCATTCCAATTAGGACTGATTCAAGGGTGAAGATATTTTTTTACGTTTCTCATTATAACTTTCTTTTTCACTGAAATTCAACCCATGTAACATAATATACAAAATAGTTGTTATATCACTCTTACTAATCTTACCAGTAAGATCATCAATCCTCAAAATGCACAGTACGATTGCTGGTAAGTATCCCTACCAGATAACTGATCATCGAGTAAGAGTAATCATTCTTCACTAATCAGGTAACATTTCAGTTGTTGTCATGTCTTTTAACAAGTAAATTTTTTGGTTAATATAAATGAGTAACTGACCTTGTAAGTTTTTACCAGTGTTTTTATTTCTGATTTAAAATAATTTTATATATCTTTTATCATATCACATAAACAAATACCTAATTATCTATACTACCTTATTAACCAAATTTATTAAAAGTCTTAAAAACAATTTTTAATGTACAAAATATTATACATTTATGCACAAAGTCTTAAAAATAACTCATAATGCATTAACTACTACTACTAATGCATTTAGTCTTAAATCTCTTAATCTACAATTAAAACAACATATAGTACAAGTTACCAATGCATATTATTACTTTTTCTTTTCATGTTCCCAAGATACTTTTGACATTTTTCACTCATGCATTCACCCTCTCATGCCTCTATGTCTTCTCCCCATCCCCCAAGGTGAGATCCAAGATTAAATTCACCATAATTATTAAAAGTTCTCTCATTCAATTGCTCTAGAACTCTTGCTCTTGGTGTAAACCTAACATATTTGTGGAGTCGTTTAAATATGTTAGATTTTAAATATATTGCATTTTAAATTGTCATACAATTTTTTTTCATCGATAGACTGTAATTGAAACCATAACTCTTCTTGTTCAAATTGTATTAATATGTAAAAACCAAGTGTAACGTATATCATCGTTAAATCTTCTCTAACAAAACCAGTAAAACTTTAAAATCATCAAAATTCACGACTCCCACCGCATTGTAGGAAGACACAGTTACTATATAAATAATGAGTTGATGCACAAGATATCTCATGAAATTTTTGTCATAAATAAATATTATATAACAAAATGAGAATAGATGTTAAATATATCTGTCCTTTATTTCCAGATTGCTAGGAAATCATATTTACTATTATACATCTTTTTAGAAGGTGAATTGTTTCCAAGGCATCACAATGATCAAACACATTCCCTCTGACATTTTTTTTAATACAGGTTAGGAGGTCGACATTCTTGCAGAATGATGAAAAATCGCATTCTTGATCTGGTCTCAATCAACCAATTCTCTTGTTTATCGTACCAACATCGGGAACCAGATGGGGTAAAGCAGGACGATAAGAAGAATGATCACGAGGAAAATGGCGATGACGGTAAACTTCCTCGAGCTCTTCTGCAACTCTCGGGCTTCGACCAGTTGTTCGGTCCCACGGTGGACGAACGAGCTTGCATGCGAGACGTGGCTCTCGATATCGTTCAGCTGTTGGCCTTGGGCCTCCACGAGCGCCGCCATGTCCAAAAAGATCTGGTGCAGTTCTATCAGATTCTTTTCGATTTCCTTCACGGAATCATGTCGTTCTTGAATCTCGGAGATGGTGTCCATGATCTGGCCTCGACCCTGATCTTGGATCGCTTTCTGCATGAAATCTTCACTTTCTCCATTCGAGATCAGGTTTTCAATCAATTCATCGTTAGGTTTTTCACCCGTGATGGTGAAGTATCTTCTCGCGACAGTCTCCTTATACTCCTCGTTCATGCGGGCCCTCAACGATTGGAAGTCGTCCATCATCGACTTGAGCTTCTTTCCGAGACCACTAACGACGGACGTCCGCGTTCTGTCGGCCGACGATCCCGGCCCGCAACCGGGAAGCTTCCGGTGGGCGATGTTCGCCTTATCCAACGCCTCGATCTTTCCTTTGATGACACGAACCCGCTTCAAAACCTGTGAAACATCGGCATCCATCTTGGCTCGGAGGTTCTTCATGGCGGTGGCATTACTGGCCGTCTTGCACTCCTCATTCTCCGCCTGTAGCTTCTTGTACAGCTTGTCTATGACAGCCATGTCTTCTTTGACGTTTTCGACATCTTCGAAGAACTTGTCGAGGTCGACGGAGTCGCTGCCGCCGGCCTCCAAGTCGCGTTCGTCATCTTGAGCTTGTTTGAAGGATTGGGAGAACAAATCATTCATGGTGAGCGATTAGGGGGGTGATGATATGATCACTTGTATTGTATAAATAATATATATAAAGAAAATGGAAATTCAAAGGGAAAATGGAACGTGGATTTGGACAGACCTTCCCTTCTTCTTCCAGAAAAAGTTTATTGGAGGAAGAAGAAGGAGAAGAAAAGGTGAAAATGGTGATCGCTTTCGGCACCAAATAAATAAATGAAATGGAGGATGTCTTTCAAGGGTTCTTAGTTAAATTAGGAGAATTTCTCTCTTTTTTTGTCTTTTTTTTTACACTTTTTTCGTTCAATATTTCCTTTTTTAAATTCAAATTAAATTAAATACACAACAATTGTTGTTTCATAACTCTAACTCTAACTCATTTCTTAAGTTCACAATTTATCGAGATTAATAACATATATATATATATATATATATATATATTAGTTGTGTATCCGCGCAATCCGGCGGGAGCCATGAATCTTAACGATTTTGAAGTTTCACTGATTTTATAAGATAAGATTTAACGATGATACAGGTTACATTTGGTCTTTACATATTAATGCAATTTAAATAAATAAGAGTTATGGTTCCAATTACAGACTATCGATGAAAAAAATTGTATGACAGTTTAAAATCCAATATATTTAAAATCCAACATATTTAAACGACTCCACAAATGTGTTTGATTTACACCAAGAATAAAGAACCAAGAAACTTGAGTTTTAAGATAAACACTCAAAACCAATAAAAAAACTACAAATTTGACAGATCATAAGCCATGAAAAGACCAAAAAAGATGGGTTTTAGAATGAAATTTCAACTGCTTACCATATTTCTTGTCCAGAAACTCAGATTAAGGTTGAATAAATACATGTGTATATATATATATATATATATATATATATATATATTTCAAAAATATCCAAGAACATATTAATTCAGAACATATTATACAGTGCAATTTAGACAGCCTAACCCCAAAATATATAGTATATATATAAATGAATAACTATAAAAGTATAAATCATAAATATTAAAAATATTTTTTCACAGTATATCTAATATATAATAATATAATTAAATCGAAAAAACTATTCAATATTGGACTCATTTCGAATGTATTAACGAGACGATTATAATGGTGTAACTTGTTAAAATCAAAAATGTATTTTTTTAAAACATGTTTTAATTGATATACGATTATATATGTTAATTTGATAAACGTTTAAAATGAAATATTTAGAAGTGAAGGACGTAAAATAAATTAATTAACTAATTATAGAGGTATAAAGTGTAAATTTAAAATTATAATTTTATAAAAATCGGTTATGAGGGGGTGAGTGTATCTGAGAGACGAGGGGGTGAGTGTATGTGAGAGACGAGGGGGTGAAAAAGTAATGGAAGGTAGTATAAATGATATCTTGATCATTTAATATTTTAAACCTTTAAGACTTTTGCTAAATTTGCTTAATAAGATAGTATAGATATATACTAGAAAGGTACTCGCACAAAAGAACAAGATACATCTTGATTTTAATGATTTTAATGTTTTGCTTTATTTTTAAATAAAATATAAATTTTAAGATATTATAAATTAAAAAAACAATCGATATTATCATTAAATTAACTATTTAAAAGTTCTTGTTTTAGTATAATTTTTTTTAATTTAATTTTTATTATAATTTAATTGAAATTTAATAATGAACTAATTTACTTTTGGTTTAAAAAAACAACTTTTTTAAGATGATAATTAATTATTATATTAGAATTCAATAATTATCCTAATTATATTTTAGATTTTTTATATTTAAATGAGATGTTTATTCTTTATTTGATTATGTTTATCTACAGTTAGTTATATGAATTCAAACATGAAACTTTAATAAGTTGTACTTATGCACAATTACTTGTAATCTTGAATTTTAAGGAATATTCATCAATAAACAGTACTTTATGCATAAAAAATGGTTCTTAAAAGTTTTCATCAAATGCTTTATAATATAATATATATATATTTAGGGTTTTTAATTGCATAGAATAAAATTTGCAGATATTCATATACGAAGACAAAAAGTTGGTAATATAAAACTTATAAAACAAGATATATGTTTTATAATAATTAATGTTTAACTAAATAAGCAACTATGATACGAGAATTCTAATACCATATACCAACTGAGTTTGCATACTTGGTATAATACTATCAATCAAGTGTGGTTAATGCTAATTTAATCATATAAGGTTTAGGTCATCAAAAGATAACATAAAAAGTCCATTTTATCACAGTGACATACAAATCCAAGTATTTGTTATGTTAATCGAACATGAAGAAATAAAACAAGTGTATTCGATCAGTTTACGCCCTGCTGGAGGCAAATTAGAGTGGTCGTTAGAACTCGATTTCAAACACCATCTTTGTGCCTTTCTAGACATGGACAATCTTGACTAGGCCCACGTAACCGGTTAATAACCAAAACCAAACCTGATCGGTAACTGATTATACCAAAATTTTGTGACCGGTTATACCAACACCGCCAGCTACACTAATTATAACCAGGACCAAACCGACCTAACCGGTTACAAATTTTCATTACCAAGACCGGTTAACCGATTTGCCCGATGAAGGCGACAAGGAATCGAACCGTTACTACCGAAAATGTAATCAAACACCATTAGAGAGATTGATACATTTAGACTTGTAAATTAACACCTCAATGTGTTTGATGATGGCTATATATAATTTGTCTTCTCTTTTGTCAACAATATGATTGACTTTCCACATAAAAGTCTAACAAATTTTCTTTTCTGTAATCATAAATATCTAGGTCAGCTTGTGTGTACCTCAACTAATTCTATCAGGCATTAAAAATAACAGACAGAAAAATTCTCAGTGGTACTCTGAAAAGAGTCGGTTCAGCGAAAATTGCATTGCTCCAACATGGGATGACTATAATCAACATATTTCTCCCAAAAAGGCTTGTATTTATCCATTCCAATCTTCAACCATGGCTTTAAATTCCCATTAAAATGTAACACAGCTCCATTTTCTATCACGTCCTCTTCGACATTGGTGTAGCCCAAACCAAGAACATGCCAGTTTGGGTCCAGCGGTTCGGTTAACCCGTAAAACGTAAGAAGTCCTGGTGGCAACGTACCCAGTTTCCACAACGTCCGATCCACGTTCTTTTCTTGCCAGTAATGGTAAATCCCCGTAACGTTCCGTTTCCGCCACTCGACCAAATCGAAAACGTTCATCCCGAATGCCCAACCACAGGCGTCGGGATCAAAATGTGATCTTATGAGCGGGTGAGAGTAGTTCAAGTATTTGTGGTATCGATGAAACGTCTCCATACATGTTTCCACTGCACCATTGACGTTTCCGTTCAGATCGACGGTAAATAGACCCGCGAGATCCTTTTGAACCACAACATCATCGTCAAGAAACACGAGCTTGTTGAGTGCTGGAAAAACTTCTGGGATGTAAAACCGTAAATGGTTCAACATCGATAGATATTTCGGGTTTCGGAACTTGATCGGAGTCTTCCCACCATCGTTGTTTCCGGAGAAGTAATAGTTTTTGGTATCGGAATCTTGGAGCTGTTTGAGAACCGGAACGTAAGAAGCATTCAGCCAGCTGAAATCCTCAAACTTCTGCACATCAACCGTCACTTGGCGAAATCTGTTCATCGTGAACCAAGCCTTCATTGCCGCAAAATTCACTTCATCGGTTACAAGATGGAACACGATCCGATCTGGGTTTTGTGAGTTTAATGCCGTCGAGTTTACCACGACCGAAGTTGCAAGAATGTTGTCGGAAAAGATGCAGAAATGATAGAGGCTGTTGTCTTTCAGCTTAATTCCGCTTTGGGTCTTTTCGAATACTGTTTGCTGCAACTTCGAAAGATTGAACCATTCAGTTGTCAAACGGACACCAAGACAGTATAAGCTCTTCGGGACTTCTTCGGCAGCTATTTGCCCGTATTTGCTACTTTTATCGGTAACGGAACTCGTTTGTTCTTCAAGCTCTTGGATTCTGGCTTTAAGTCTCATGATCATTGTGGCACTGTCATAATGGAGTTGTTGCGCTTGAAAAAGCAAGAATGCCATTTCTCTAACAGCGGTATTTGATTCCCCAAGAGTTAATGGAGATCGCCTTAATGCAGCATTTGAAAGAAGGATCTGGGAGTTGCGAATTTGTGTGCTCAATTCCCATGCGAATTGAAGGTTGTTGCTTTCTTTAGCGATCACAATATACGCCTTAGCTAGTGATATTTGATCAGTGAGTTGCCGTGTGATTGAGTCAGGATTTAACATTTCATCTGTAACATTAAGGCTCTCCATGGTCATTACCTGCCTGTAAGTTCTCTGCAAAACACAATTTTAAAGTGTAAATGTATTAATATTACCGATTATGTAGGATAACGTGCCCATGAAAAAGAATAAATTTCCAACATTATCAACAATAATAACAAGCCTTCTATCTCAAAGCAGACTAACCCAGTATATCTCACACATATATAGGGTCAGGGAAGAGTTGGATGTAAGCAGACTTTACCTGTAGCCCAAGGAGTAAAAGTTGAGCAAACATAATCTTTCAGACATATTAACCGAAGTTTAAAATTAGCATTTGTGAGCAAGCAATCATAAATAGAGTGCTTATCTTTACAAAGCTATTTTGGATTATTTGAACATAGAAAGATGAACATATCCAAAAGCACGGTGAACCAAATATATGCTACTTCCTGTACATTTCCATCTATTGACAATGTAAGTAGACTGCTGAGCATTTGCAAGAATCCCTCGCCCATATTCTTTAGTTTTTGGATGCCAATTGGCCCTTGATAACAAGTTCTCATTTACTGAGGCCTCTTTGAAGGTCAGAGAGCTATTTTTGGAAGATTCAACCAAACGGGCACAGTAAAATCCCACTAAAAAGTAGAGTCGGGGGTGGGGGTGAGATGTATCCAGACCTGGCCTCTGCCCCAAAGAGTAGAGCGGCTGGTTCCGTGAGAACCCCCAACTTGTGCAAGAGTAGAGCGGCCTTGATCACTAGATCTACATATATTCCTATTACAAAATGACACCACCTATTCATAACTTTCTACGCCCTATGTCGGAAGTTAGAGTTCAAACTTGAGATTAAAGAGTCATATGACACAACCCAACTTCCATGTCAAAAGAAATTAATAACAACCTTTACATTATACTTTATACATAAAGTGCAACAAATGAAAACTTTGAGTCTTAATAATTATCATAGACTTCATAACAATTTTGGATGTGAGAAATACTAGTGTGGCCTTTCGTGCATCAAATTTCAAAAATGAACTCTAACTATGAGACCGGATTCTTTAGATGATGGAATTTGCCAAGAACTAATGTAGCACGGATCCAAGAATTGATGGACTCTGTCATGGATCAACAGGAGAAGTGAAAATGAGCTTGAAAATATCTCAAAACCCAACACCGTAAACAGGAAGACAGATGCTCATGAGACTTCTCTGCGACCTACTCACCTGCGTGTCCTGACAAGTCCTATGCATATTGCTTTCATTTGTTTATATGATTTTTATGTTTCCTAATTAATTTAGGATTATTATTTGTTTCCCTTTAATCATTATTTTCCTTTCCTAGTAAGATTAGGATTTGGTATCATTTCCTTATTAGCCTATCTTTTCTTTGTAAACTAAAATAGGTTTTATTGTTCTCCCTTTCAATTCAGATTATTGATTAATGAATTAAACCTTTTAGAGTTCTATCTCTACTTTTAAAACTTTTCACTTATCTTCCGAGTTCTACGCTTGTACATCTGTTATCCTTAGAGGATTTAGACGTTTGTTGATCCTTCCTAGTTTTCCTACTACGTCAAGAACCCAAGCTGATAACTCATTACAGTTAAATAAGATGTCATGTTCCTTTTTTAGCATAGAAAAATGAAAATTTCTGCAGCCTATGAGATCATGGTCACAACCTATCAGCCAAATCTTCTCTTGATTCACCTATGTATCATTAGTGACCGAAGCCTTGTTAAGCCTCTTCACAATGAAATATTCAAATGACATTGTCTTTTCTCTCAGGATGCAGGATGGATTTGTACTGGAATCGAACTTAATCTGATTTCTGTTCTTAATCATGCTTTTCAGATACAAACCACAATGCATATATAATAAATTTCTCAACAAAATGCAATCACAGAACATCAAATAAGCATGTTCCTTTAATCAAGAGATCATTTACAATATCTTAGCAGTTCCAAATATATCCCCAAATAAATCATAATATGCATATGATAATTGAAAACGAATTTGTTGAAAAGAACAGATCGAATTTACCTTAGATAACACCGATCTGGATGCAGGTTTGGCGCTCTCTCGAGTTAAGAAAACGATCAACACCAAAACCACAAATCCACATAATGTCAACCAAAACACATTCGGAAACCACCGCCGCCTCACTGGCCGGCGAAACTCCGGCCTTGTTCTTCTCATTTCGTTGTAACCACAAACTAATAAACCCTAAAATTACATCCAATTAACAACACTATCGGTGACAGAGTAGGTAAACTGATTTTTGGTGGGTAAATTGGCCTACGCCACTGATTAACGGTGAGTGGTAGTAGCAGGGGAGGGTGGAGAGATCTGGTCAAATGGTGCCTTGCTGTGATTGCCAACACCATGTAAACCTCTGCAAGTAACCGAAGATAACGATGGATGGAACAACGATGCAACAAAATGAAAACTTCTTTTTGCGAAGCAATTCGTATTTCCGATTCTTTGTTTCGGGAAGAGGCTCACTTTTTAGGAACGAATGTGAATTAAAAGAATAATAATTACATTTTTGTCCCCTGTGGTTTCATGAATATTACGGTTTTTGTCCCTTGTTTTTCGTCAATTACGATTTCTGTCGTGATGGTTTGTAATTTGTTTCTATTTTCGTCCATGGAACAAACTTCTAAAAGATTGCGACTATTTTGTTCTTTTTACCTTTTTTATTTTTTCTTATTTTTCATTAGGTAATATCGTAATATAATACTAGAAGGGTACTCGTGCAATGCAACAAAATACATCTCGATCTTAATGTTTCGTTTATATTTTGGGTCTATCGATGTTATAAAGCGATTTTATGTGATTTTAAGGGGAAAAAAATGTTTTTATTTTTGAATGAAATATAAATTTGAAGATATCATAAAATTTTGAAAAAAAAAATAATCGATGTTAATATCAAATCAACTATTTAAAAGTTCTCATTTTTTATGTAATTTTTTTAATTTATTTTTTTATTATAATTTAATTTAAGTTTAATAATGAAATAATTTATTTTTAATTTAATAATATAAATTTTATAAAAATAATAATTAAGTATTAATATTCAATGATTATCTTAATTATATTTTAGATTTTTTATATTTAAAATGAGATGTTTATCATGTATTTGATTATGTTTATCTACAGTTAGTTACACGAATTCATATATGAAGCTTTAATAAGTTGTACTTACGCACAATCTACTTGTAATTTTGAGTTTTAAGTAATATGCATTAATAAACAGTACTTTACGCATAAAAAATGGTTTTTAAGAGTTTTTGTCAAATGCTTTATAATATAGTATAGATTATGTAAAATTAAATATATGAAATAATTACCATGACGTTCCATGTGCTTTCCTCAAATTTTGTATATGCCCTTAAATGCACTATCTACATTGGTGGTCCCTAAATTTTTACGGTCTGGTTGTAAAATTCTTCCGGGGACGCGTTTGGTGTCCAAGATCAGGGACAATCACGAGTTGTTGTTAGAAGATACTTATAAGTACAAGTACTCAACCCATCCGGGAAGTACAAAGATTTATAGGGACTTGAAGCTAAATTATTGGTGGCCCATCATGAAGCTATTCGTGGCTAACTACGTAGAGCGGTGTGTGACGTGTTTGCAAGTGAAAGCCAAACACCAATGACCATGAAGAAGCCTTCAATCCTTAGAGATCCCGAAATGAAAATGGGAACACATCACCATGGACTTCGTGACCAAGTTGCCGAAGAAATTAAGACGTCATGATATTATTTGGGTAATGGTCGACCATTTGACCAAAAGCACTCAGTTCCTAGCCATAGGAGGGTTGAGTCTTGAGGTGTAGCCTTGGTGGCAGGCACGAAGACCTATGCCATGTGAGGTGTTGCCATAGGGGGTAGTCACCAAGTGTGTTAGGCCTTTGGGTGTGTTAGTGAGAATCGACACTAAGGTCAACCAATTCTTGAGGTGCATCTTGCTAAAAGGACACCCCCTCCCGGCGGGTGCTATTCATTATTACTTTTGGATAGTGTAATATCCATGTTTTAGCATTTCTTGGGTTTTGGCGAGTAACCGTAATCTGTAGTTTTGATATATTAGATCCTCTCCATGTACTATTGTTTTGGATGATATAGTTTTATCTATGTTTTCAGTATTTGGATATTTGTCCTTATTTGCCTTTTGTATTATTGTTTTGGATAATATGGTTTTATCTATGTTTTCAGTATTTGGATATTAGTCATTATTTGCCTTTCATATGAGTATTGGGCTTTCAGTCCCATGTTGAAGGAAGTTATAATTGATGGGGTGTCATCACAAAAAATGGTGAGCTTTGGGGGAGATATCGCTTCTATTCTAAATATCTTTCTTATTGGGAATTGTGTTTTAAATAATATTATTTCCGTTTTACCATTTCATATAATTGATGAAAACTGTTTGAGCTCACTAGGCGTTAAACATAACTATTTTTCTTTGTCGACATGTGCATCAGCTCCTTGAGGGAAAAGTACTAACGTCACTGTAATGAGATGTGTCCTAGCTAGAGGCACGAGAAGGAATTCCTATCCGGGGGACATCTTTCATATGATCAGTGTCTTATGTTAGGGCTTAATAACACCCGTTCCCATTTGTACACTTATGTAAGAGTTGGTTTTTACACTGTTCATGGTAAATCTAGATTTTCCTTTTAAAGTAATTCAAATATTGGTTTATAGAAAGAGATTTATCCTTTATTTGCGTTATTATTGAAAATTTTAAATTAGTCCGTCTTTCTGAATATGAAGGTTTTAAAGTCAGTATCAGAGTATAGTTAGATTTTATGTATTCGAAGATTAAATTGTATGAATTGAATATTTTAAATTGTATGA
>NC_037540.1:38470374-38475092 GCF_001531365.2 Cynara cardunculus var. scolymus | reverse complement strand
AAGTGCTTGAATTTCCCTCGCAAATCCGTCGCTGAAAGTTCCCTCGCAAATCCGTCGCTGATAATTCCCTCGCAAATCCGTCGCTGATAATTCCCTCGCAAATCCGTCGCTGATATTTCCCTCGCAAATCCGTCGCTGATCCGTCGGTAAGTACATCCCTCGCTGATCTGTCGCTGAAAGTGTCCGTCGCAAATCCGTCGCTGATTTCCGTCGCTGATCCGTCGCTGATAACATTACCTACGACTGTTTGACCGACGGAGTATCAGCGACGGACAACCCTTTCAGCGACGGATCAGCGAGGGAAATTTCCCTCGCTGATACCCAGCATTTTTGTACTGAGGATATTTTGAGGTTGATAGAAACACTAGCATAAAAAATCATGATGATGGTAGCAAGGATCCTCATGTATAGTACATTCATAATTCAACTAGGCCGGTGTTATAATGAATTTTACAGTCACATGTGTGCGCTTGAATTGCTTTTTCTGTGATGGTCGATGAGGTAGTGAGTGAATTCTTAGCGAATACTCGATAGAAAAATTGATGATCATAACATTGTCACTTTGAATGACGATTAAGAAGGGCGACTTTGTTAAGCCGACCTTTGTGGATCATAGTTGATGGTTAAGTTTTAACTATAGGCTTATTGAATCATCATTATTTTGGGAAAGAGTTTGTAAGGTTAATCGACTTATTTGTGGACTATCGCCTTAAAATACTTAAGCTTTCCAATGTCGATCTTGTGACTAGTAGACTTGGCGAGCGTGGTTTTAAGTTTTCGAGCCCCGACCAAATGCATTCACGATATTCGTTTTTTGAAATAAAATTACACGAATTATTTCAAGCTTGTCAAGGTTAATAATTTTGGGGAATGTTTCGGCACACACACGAGTGTAGCCCATGTTTTCGAAATTTCTAAATTGTTTGTTCTATAAAATTTGCATACGAAGTTATTGATAATTCTTTTTTGTTTTTTCAAAACCCAACATTCAATTTTATAGGGAGTCTTCTTTTGAGATCCTTCTTATTTGTAAGATCCATGAAATTCATTTTAATCCATAAATTATATTTAATTAAGGGTTAATAGGAAAATATCGTAATTTTCTAAATCTCTCTCTTTCTCGTCTCTCATATATTAATTTCTCTTATCTCTCCATCAAATTATACGCTATCCCATATAATATGCACAATAACAAAGTGATAGTAACATTCACACCATGTACATACTTAGTGTACACATTGTGGTATGTCTGGTTCACAGTGTGATAGTATCACAATGCCCACATATACTTGACAACATAAACGTCATTGTCTTAGCGTGTTCGTGATGTGATTTCAGTATGTGAATTATTTGAAACCTTATTGTTTTATTATGCTCGTATTATCAATTATGCTTTCGACATGTTCGTTGCTTTGAAACCATATCGTTTTGATAGTTAGATAGAGGCCTTGGATGAAGACAAGAGAGATGGAGAGGTGAGAAAGAAGGGACAATTACCATTGAAAGTGAGAGATAGAGAGAGAGAGAGAGACATATATTTATGATAATAAATGAGTCTTTTTTTAAAGAAAAATATATATGATTTTCTTAAAAAATGGTTTGTTTAGTTGTCAATAATTATTTAATTACTAAATTAACCTTTTGTATATAATTAATAAATCAAATTAGTTAAGCCAAATGAATAGAATAGAATGGATATCACAAGTTTTGGAATTATAAAATGATCAAGTTTGTACACACATATATAAGGTTGGATTGCAGTGAAGGTGAGAAATCTAAGAAGAGATCTCCATCCTTGGATCAATCCTAACTGAATATCAATACCATGAGGTGTACCGAAGTACACCAAGATGCACCAGGTTAATTCCCTTTTGCAATTCGTGGGCATGAGATTAAAAGTGATCAAGAGTTGAGATTTCTTCTTACGTTTCTCACATAACTCCTTCTCACATGATAGAGAGAGAGAGAGAGAAAGAGATACGTTCATTTGAGAAGTGGTAAGTATTTGAGAAGTAAAGAAGTGATCTTAGCTTTTCATATGGTTAAGTTTGGTCAAAAATTATGGCTTTGACTGATCAAGCGAAAAATAGAAAAGTAGTTTGTAACCTTTAAAAATAAGGGACAGACAAGTACATATATGAATCCATAGTTTATATGTAAATCAGTTAATTAATTTATATATAAAATTAAAATCCACGAATCGAGGATACTGTAACATCTGTATTTTTATAATAAGTGTCAAGTCACTTTCATCTGTTATTTATTGAGTGATGTTTTACCATTATCCCTATTTTATCCCATATGATCAATTAATGTGACTTGAAAGAAAAATAAAATCAAAAATGAAATTAATGAGGAATTTTAGGTGGTCGACGGCTGTATAAAGTGGCTGAATGTGGTCGACAAAGGGGGGTTAGGTATGTGAGGTTTTTGGTTGGTGGCAAACTTGGCTTAATTAATGGTGACGTGTCCCTCTTCTATTAATGTGATGTCTTCACTCTCCATCTCTTTTAAGTTTCCCCACCCGTTTCTCATTTTACCACCAACCCCTTTTCATAAGCATTTATTACACCCATTGAATTGAATTGAATGAATACCTTCAAGATTTAGGCAATTTTGTGATTCAGCTTATAACTTCAATAGTGTATTTTAAGGTTTTCTTAAGATTCCATATGTCCGAATATAATGCAATTGATTCATAAGCATATGAGTCGGTTATAGCTGAAATGGGATAGTTTTTCCTTTTTGTAACTAAAAATAGGTGTTGGGTCATCGGAGACATTATGGTATGGATTTTTGGAGCCAATTACCGATCATTTACCATGTGATGTGAGTTCCGGTGAATGACCATTTATTGAAAATTCTCAAAATAACATGAAACATACAATATCCATTCCAAAGGTAAACAAAGATTTTCATAGTGAATTTAGAGGTACGCTTCTAATCCCTTGCTGAAGATGGGAACAAAAGCCTCCATCTCCGTAGCCGAAAGGCACACTCCCAGCTCGAGATCTTCGTTCGATTCTTTGCAGGTGCTCAAAGATATGGAATCACTATAATCGGTAGAAATCGTTTCGTACTTTGTGGGCTTCCCCCATCCGTAATCCATATCGTAAAATTTCAGCTTTGTTGTTCCGGCAACTCCCATTATTGTCGTTGGTATCCCTTGCGAGGATGAACTGTCTGCAAACGGCCATTTATCTTTCACGATTCCAGTTTCATCGGTCAACATCTTATGCAGATTTTCTCCGAGCAATTTTGCAGCGTTCAAGAATCCTTCATTTCCCGTTAAAACATCGATTTTTGCGATCGACAGACATAGAACGACACAGTTCCCGAAATAGGCTGCTGGAATAGGTGGATCCATGCGTGCCCTACAATCGACCGCGATACCGAATATTTCCAGCTCATCATTGCGTGATTTCGCGATGCAACTCCAGGTATATGCACATAATACCGTAAGAGATGATACGTATGGCAATGTTGGCAGTTGGGTTGAAACCCATTTCTTCAATCCATTGATGACAGTTCGAGTCAAGATAAACGTGGCTCGAACTTTGTCGGTTGGTCCAGAAAGTCTTGGAGGTTGATACCCTTTGCTGAAAATAGTTTCAACCCCTACATTCTTTAGATAGAGTTCATCTAGTTTCGGGTAGTTTACAACTCTATCGAAAAAGGGCAAAGTTCCATTAGCTAGAAACGACTCATCTGAACCAGTTCTAGCGATCGACGTCCACGCCTTCATGAAACAAAACCGAGTGCTGGCATCACCAAGGGTATGATGATTGGTCACTCCGATGGAGATACCGGAGTTTGGGAAGAACGTCACTTGAATTGAGAACACCGGAATCTTTACATGGTCGGATTCTTTTGTAGCTTCCGGCAATAGAGGTATAAGATGATAAAACTTACCACAGTCTCGAGGGTGGTTTCCGGTTAGATCGTTGAAATCAAGAGTAGACTCTGCAACCGTGAACGCAACTGAGTCACCGTTAACATAACGGATTTCGGGTTTTAGGGTAGGAGTAGAAAATACGATCAAGTTCCCTGAAAAAGGGAAGAAATGTTGAAGGGTGATCGATAAGGATTGTTTAAGACTGGGAACGATAGTTTCAGTGAAGTGGGTTTTAGAGGCAGCTGGAAGTTCATAGAAGAAGACATGGTGAACCGGAGAAAAGGGTAGCCATAAGATGTCGAAGAAAGCGAGTGGCAGAGAAGCGTCGGTTACGGTGGCCGGTGGTGGCGATACGTGGGACTGTTCAAGAATCGTAAGGATGGGAAGGGAAGCCATGTTGTTGTTCAACCCTTGCTTTCAGAGTATCTTCACAGTAGAGAAGGAAAAGTAGTCTTGATATTTAAAAAAAAGAGTCAACAATTTTTGCTTTTGTGGTGTATACAAAATTACAGATATATTCTTTTCGTTTCAATAATTGGAGAAATATAATTCATTAAAAAATATCATAAATAAAAATAAAAAATCTATATATATATATATATATATATATATATATATACTAGAAGCGTAATCGCGCAATGCAGCGAGATACATCGTGATTTTAATATTTCATTTTATTCTTTATCTCAGTCGATATTATAATATGACTTTATGTGATTTTGAGAAATCGATGATGTTTTTATTTTTGAATAAAATATATGTTTGAAGATATCATAAAAATTTGACAAAAATATATCGATATTAGTATCAAATTAACTATTTG
>NC_037540.1:38467398-38469219 GCF_001531365.2 Cynara cardunculus var. scolymus | reverse complement strand
AATTATATTTTAGATTTTTAATATTTAATATAAGATGTTTATCATGTATTTGATTATGTTTATCTGCAATTAGTTACACGAATTCAGATATGGAGCTTTAATACTTACGCACAATCTACTTGTAATCTTGTGTTTTAAGTAATATGAATTAATAAACAGTACTTTACGCATAAAAAGTAGTTTTTAAGAGTTTTTGTCAAATGCTTTATAATATAGTATAGATTATTTTTTTTAATAATTTAATTTAAGTTTAATTATGAAATAATTTATTTTTGGCTGAATAACATAACATTTTATAAATATAATAATTAAGTATTCTGTTAGAACTCAATGATTATCCTARTTATATTTTAGATTTTTTATATTTAAAATTAGATGTTTATCATGTATTTGATTGTGTTTATCTGCAGTTAGTTATTCGAATTCAGACATGGAATGAAATCGGATATGGATAAAATCTGGTTTAAGAGTTTTTAAGAGTTTTAAGAGTTTTAAGAGTTTTTAAGAGTTTTAAGAGTTTTTAAGAGTTTTAAGAGTTTTTAAGAGTTTTAGCCAAATGCTTTATAATATAGTATAGATATCTATACTATCTTATAAAGCAAATTTAACAAAAGTCTTAAAGTCTTAAAATACTAAATGACTAAGATACCCTTTATATCACTTTTTCACTTTTTAACTTCTCCTCTCCTCACATACACTCACCCCCTCACATACATTCACCCTCTCACAATCGATTTTTTCTAAAATTATAATTTTAAATTTACACTTTATACCCCTATAATTTGTTAATTAATTTACTTTACGTCAATTACTTTTAAATGTTTCATTTTAAACATTTATCAAATTAATATACATAATCGTATATCAATTAAAACATGTTTAAAAAATATATTTTTATTTTAACAAGTTACATCATTATAATCGTCTCGTTAATACCTTCGAAATGAGACTAATATTGAATAGTTTTTGACTTAATTATATTATTATATATTATATATATACAGTGAAAAAATATTTTTATATAATACTATCTTATAAAGCAAATTTAACAAAAGTCTTAAAGTCTTAAAATACTAAATGACCAAGATACCCTTTATATCACTTTTTCATTTTTCAACTCCTCCTCTCCTCACATACACTCACTCTCTCACATACACTCACCTTCTCACAATCGATTTTTTTTAAATTATAATTTTAAATTTACAGTTTATACCCCTATAATTTGTTAATTAATTTACTTTACGTCATTTACTTTTAAATGTTTCATTTTAAATCTTTATTAAATTATTATACATAATCGTATATCAATTAAAACATGTTTAAAAAATATATTTTTATTTTAACAAGTTACACCAATCGTTAATACCTTCGAAATGAATCCAATATTGAATAGTTTTTGACTTAATTATATTATTATATATTATATATACTGTGAAAAAATATTTTTAATATTTACGATTTATACTTTTATAGTTATTTATTTATATATACTATATATTTTGGGGTTAGGCTGTCCAAATTGCACTGTATAATATGTTCTGAATTAATATGTTCTTGGGTTTTTTTGAAATATGAAATATATATATATATATATGTATTAATTCAACCTTAATCTGAGTTTTGGACAAGAAAGAGTGTAAGCAGTTGAAATTTTATTCTAAAACCCATCTTTTTTGTCCTTTCATGGCTTATGATCTGTTAAATTTGTAGTTTTCTTTATTGGTTTTGAGTGTTTATCTTAAAACTCAAGTTTCTTGGTTCTTTTGTGTAAATCGAACACATTTGTGAAGTCGTTTAAATATGTTGGATTTTAAATATATT
>NC_037540.1:38461601-38463283 GCF_001531365.2 Cynara cardunculus var. scolymus | reverse complement strand
GGTAGGCGACGCAATGGAGAAAGCAACTGGTAGGCGACGCAATGGAGAATGAAATAAGAGGTTTTCAGTGAAAATTTAACATCTAATTAATTCAGACCTAATCAGAGCTTTTAAACTCTTGATTGAAGAAAAAAAACAAACACTCTTAATACCCTAAGGTCTGACCGATTCAGACTTCAGAGGGTATTAAGAGCTTTTTTGTAAAAACGAACAACACATAAATTTATTCATTTTGAAGATTCTAGAATAAATTACAAGTTTAGTCCTTAAGGTTTGTCATTTGTTATGAATTTATCATATATCTTCATTTATCATATCATAACCCTTCACTTACACAGTTTGTCTCCAATTTGATCCTTTGTGCAAATAATCGTCTATTTTTTGCCGTTAACCTGCATCATATGCCCGGTAAACACTACCAAAATTACCCTCTTTTCCGGCGGATTTGTCCGCCGGAAAAGAGGGCGCCGGTGATTTATTTTCCGTCGAATTTTCCGGCGGATTCTTCACTTTTCCGGCGGATTTCGGCCGCCGAAAATCTTTCGCCGGCTTAATTAAAAAATTTGGTTTTACTTAATAAAAAAAATTAAGAAATTTTCCGGCGGATATATCCACCGGAGTCTTTTCTCGCCGGAAAAACTTAAATAAATAAGATTTTCAAAAAAAATAAATAAAAAAAAAATTACCGGCGGCCGGATCCGCCGGAAATCCGCCGATGTTTTTGTTTTTTTTATAAATATTTAATTAAATATTCATATATTTTGGAATTTATTTAACAATTTTAATATTTCAATAAATATTTAAAACCTGTAATTCTGTAAAAATATGGATAAAACTAAAAAATTAAAATGCAACCAAATTTGTTACAAAACATAAACAATTTAATGTATCACACAATGTTAGAAACAAACTAAATTGTTCCAAATAAACAAACAATATTCAATTAGATGGCGGTGAAAATTGTGATTGACGGAGTTCGTTAACCAAAGCAGTCATATCATTCATTTGTTTCAGAAGTTGCTCCTCCACCGTCCGTCGACGCTGATTTTCTTCTTGTAAATCCATAACTTGGGCCTCTAAGTTTACAATTTTCTATAAAAATAAATAAAACGTTATAATATTTAATATGAATTATAAACTAGATCGATAAACATCATCAAAAGTAAAAAAAAACACATACCCGCTGTTCTGAAGACGATGAAGCAGTTTCTGTGTAGTTGCCGGTCAAGACACAGTTGGGATCTTGGTTGTACCCAAACCCAAATAGACGACCTTTTTTGCTTCCCCCAACCGCTTGCTTCCACAACTCTGTATCAACTAAGGGATAGGTAGAGGGATCATCGCCGCATCTTTGGGTAAGACCCGTTGAATACTCATCCTATATATGGTTTAAAAAAGATTGCAAGTCAATTTTGACAGCATAACGGCTGTAAATGGGACGTTTCCAGGCAAAAATAGTGATARATACGAAAATTGTATCCAAAACAATCCTAACATTTGCCCAACAATTGACAACCCAAACTAAAGCATGATATATATGTATTTTCTAACGTAAACAATACGGTTGTTTGCCCAACAAATGACAACCCAAACTAAAACATGATATATATGTAATTTCTAATGTAAACAATCCTAATGTTTGCCCAACAAATGGCAATCCAAACTAAAACATGATATATATG
>NC_037540.1:38459329-38460800 GCF_001531365.2 Cynara cardunculus var. scolymus | reverse complement strand
GTTTTCAATTTCAGTAAATTCACATCCTTGTTGCTCTTTTTAATTATCTATGTGTAATAATAGTTTTAGTTTTGTTACTGTTTTATGTCATATAGCACAAATCATATCATGCTTATATAGGGGTTGTTCATTATGTTCACTGTGCTATATTACTTGATCACACATGGTGATTACATTTTTCATACTAGGATGCATTAAGACATTTGTGCACAGACACACATATATTAACAGATATCAAATCAGCACAAATAACACATACGTAGACGTTGGGATTCGTTACTGTTTTATGTCATATTGCTGATGTTCATTAGGTTCACAAATCCAAACTTGTATGCATTTCGCCAAAATCATCCATCGTTTTGATGAATATTATGAACCAGATTTTTCGCTAATGATATACAGTATTGATTGTATAGATTGGCAGTTTCGTAGTTGATTGGAGGTTACAAAATCGTCTGAATAATATAGGTTCACGATGTGATGCGATTTTTTTACAAAATTACCCTTTSAACARYTRTTYRTAGACATCTCATTTAATGCATTAATTAAATGATTATTTTTGTAGTCTCATTTAATAAGGACCGTTTGATGAGAAAATGAACGATCAAGATCGGTTAGCATAGTTTGCACAATAGTTTGGGTTAATATTTGAACCAGCCCCTATATAGATATATTATATATATATATATATATGTATACATAAATATACATATTCATACTTATATATATATCCGGAAATATATATATATATATATATATATATATATAGAGAGAGAGAGAGAGAGAGAGAGATACTTACCGGAATGGTCGGGGGGAAGAGGAGGAGCAGCGGCGGACGGAATGGTCGGCGGGAAGGAGGCGGCGTCCGGACGGAATGGTCGGCGGGAAGGAAGCACACGGCCGGAGTGAGGTAAAATCGGGGAGGGGGAGTTTTAATTAGGGTTTCTACACGCATGGAGGCTGTGAAATGAGGAAGGGAGAGTTTTTATATAGAGCGGTTTTCGGCGGATTACCGGCGGCAATTTCCGCCGGAAATAATATTTTCATATTTTTTAAAATATATGATTTTCTAGAAAAACTAAAAAAAATAAAAAATTCAAAATACCGGCGGATTTGCCACCGGAAAATTTTCAAAAAAATTTAAAATTTTTAAAAATCAACAGTTTGCGCCATTTGTTTTGAAATTTTCATTTTCCGGCGGAAAATCCGCAGGTATTTTGAATTATTTTATTTAATTTTTAATTTATTATTATTATTATTATGAAATTTAAAATCTGATTGTTATTACCACTAAAATTATTATTATTATATATACGATCCATTAAAGCCCAATACGATCCGCCAATGTGCAATACGATCCATTAAGGCCCAATACGGAATACGATCCGTTAAAGCCCAATACGGTCCATTAAAGCAAATACGGTCCGTTAATACAAATACGATCCATTAAGGCCCAATACGGTCCGTTAAT
>NC_037540.1:38457227-38458791 GCF_001531365.2 Cynara cardunculus var. scolymus | reverse complement strand
AATACGATCCATTAAGGCCCAATACGGTCCGTTAAAGCAAATACGATCCATTAATGTCCAAATACGGTCCGTTAATGTCCAATATGGTCCATTAAAACAAATACGATTCATTAAGGCCCGATACGGTCCGTTAAAGCCCAATACGGTTCGTTAAAGCCCAATACGATTCATTAATGTCCAATACGATCCATTAAGGCTCAATACGGTCCGGTAAAGCAAATACGATTCATTAATCTCCAATACGGTCCGTTAAAGCCTAATACGATCTGTTAAAGCCCAATACGGTCCGTTAAAGCCCAATACGATCTATTAATGTCCAATACGGTTCATTAAGTCCCAACACGGTCCATTAATATCCAATACGGTTTATTAAGGTCCAACACGGTCCGTTAAGGCCCAACACGGTCCGTTAATGTATTTTAATTTTTGAAAATGATTTTTCTTTATTTTTAAATTTTTTTATTATATCTCATCCGGAAATCCGCCGGAAAAAAGTTAGAAGTTTTTTTAATTTCTTAAAAATAAATTTTTTAAACATATTTCCGGCGGATTTATTTTTTTTAAAAAATCATTATTTTCCCGCCGGAAATCCGCCGGAAAAAATTAAGAGATTTATTTTATATTTTTTTAATGGTAAATGTTTTTAGAAAAATCCGCCGGAAATGGTAAATGTTTTTAAAATAATTATTTATTTTTCCGCCGGAAATCCGCCGGAAAATGGTTTATTTCTTTTTTAAAGAATTTTTTAATTTTCCGTCGGAAATCCGCCGGAAATGTTAAATTTTTTAAAAAAAATTATTTATTTTWCCGCCGGAAATCCGCCGGAAAATTGTTTATTCTTTTTTTAGTTTTTTTTTAATTTTCCGCCGGAAATCCGCCGGATATGGTTATATATTTTTTAAAAATATTTAATTATCCGTCGGAAATCCTTCGGAAAATTGTTAATTCTTTGTTTAAAGATTTTTTTTAATTTTCCGCCGAAAATCCGCCGGAAATGGTTATATTTTTTTTAAAAATATTTAATTATCCGCCGGAAATCCGCCGGAAAATTGTTAATTTTTTGTTTAAAGGTTTTTTTTTAATTTTCCGCCAGAAATTTTAAATTTTTTTTAAAAATTATTTATTTTTCCGCCGGAAATCCGCCGGAAATTTGTTTACTCTTTTTTTAGGAAAAAATTAAAAAATCCGCCGGAAATCCGCCGGWAAAATGTTGTAAATTCAAGATTAAACTGAGTAATTAAGAAATCCGCCGGAAATTGTTGGAAGTCAATAAAATGTTGACTTTTTTAGTGTCCGCCGAAAATCCGCCGGTAATTTACCGGCGGATTTCGTTCGCCCAAAACGGCGCCGAAAATGCTCAGTTTTCTAGTAATGAAATGAGGATAATTTTATCTATCGCTATATTTTTCTCGTTCTCCATAATTCCCTCCTTTTGTAAAATTGGTTCCCCCGTGAGAAAATTAGGGAGTGAGAAAAATATAGGGATTTGAACGAAATTACCTTTGCCTACAATGCACATGATGGAGGTGGAGGGTTATCACAAGTTTCAGCCTCACACTTTGAT
>NC_037540.1:38446743-38454457 GCF_001531365.2 Cynara cardunculus var. scolymus | reverse complement strand
ACCTAAAGTTCTCTTAACACAACTATACGAGTTAAGAAAACCCGAGTGTTATACAATGACCCATTGACCATCTTCATCGAAGCAAAAGGACACACTTTTTTTCTTGAGTTGGTTTCTGTCGGAAAAGTGTGAGTGTGAGTGTGTTGCAACAAACAGACACATCATTTTTTTATCATAGAATACACCCAAACACACCCACATACATACTTTTGATTGATCAGTAGAATCCGATGTTTTTTGAAAAAATACCAATGGATCACCCATGTAATACATGTGTAATATGTCACTGATTTGAATTATCCACCAACCATTTACTCACCAACTTTTGTGACAATTTTATAATGAATCACCCTTTAACGACAAATTTTCCAAGAAAAAGTTCATAGGTAAAAATCTTTCATTTAGCCTTGACAAGTCGTACATCAAGCTTATAAGAGCTTACACCGTCATCTTGGGGAAGATGGATTTGTGAATCATCACCTTGGGGGACATATGATATGAGCGGYGAGTCTTGGGAAGAGGGACCAYGGGTTTAGCCTTGACAAGTCGTACATCAAGCTTATAATGTTGTAATTAAGAGATTTTATAAATTATGCTTAAAAATAAGTACTTCATGCTTCATTAGTTGTTTTTTAAGATTTTTGTCTAAATGTTATATAAGATAGTATACATAGGGTCATTCATGTGAAAACTTGACATTTTGTAAGGGTCATGAGATTTAATTTCAACCGCTCACCTAAAAATGAAAGTTTTGTTATTATTACCAAATCACCCGTCTTTTTTCTTAATCTAGCGGAAGTTACAGGGGTGATATGGGATTTTGATATCCCATTCTTCTCTCGTTTTTCACGTCTTTCTCTCATCTCTCTTAATTTTGATTGAAAACGACACTCATTCCGTTACTTTGACTAAAACAACACCATTTCCAATGACATTGACACCTAGAGCATCTTTAGAACCATAAGGCCATAAGCATGGTTTACAACATGTTGTATCTCTTATAATGTGCATAATGTATGCACATTCTCATTATCATACAAACTACGAGAGTTTCAGGTTTCACAGTGTGCAAAACCTCAATACCATACAAATTACCAAGTTTCTCAGTATATACATTCTAGTATCATCCAAATTATCAAGGTTTTATAGTATGGACAACTTAGCCGAAGTCTATAAACTGCCAGATAGGATAACAGTGGAATGTTTAAAATAAATCGGATTAAATGGAATGTTTGAAATAAATTAGATATATAGTTGAAATATAGAGAAAATTACATCAAAATGAAACAAACTTTTACTGGATTTCTATTTTAAGGAACCAACTTTTAAAGTTATCATTTTAGGGTCTGATAACCATACTTTAAATGTATTCAAGGGAATGATTTACTAGATGATCCATTGATAGTAACATGGTCCACGTTAATTCCATCTAATATATCACATCATATAAAGAATTTAATTTTACATTATAAAGTATTAAATATTATTTAATTATAGTCCAAAAATTGTATTGATTTATCCCTTTTTCAGTTCACATATTTTTAATCTGAATAAAAAATTGATGCATTCACAAAATTATTTATTATATACAAAAACCCTACATTCTAAGTCACAGCCCCAACCCCAACAACCAAAAACAGTGGCTCTTAACCTTCTCTGCAACTCCAGTTACCTGCAATATCCGACGACCTCTTAATCTTCTTTGCTTCTCCGGCTACTCTGCAATTCCGATGACTTTGCAGCTAGTCCTCCTTCATAGGAGAGTGGAAGCAGGGTCGTCCCAATCTTTTTGGATGCCCTGTTACACTATTATAAAAATATAAGTAGATTGAGTGACAATTTGATCATTTGAACCTAATTCCTAAACAATCTGAACACTGAAGTTTGAACAATTTGAACCAAACCTAAACAAATAAGAAGATGAACCTAAAACAAGTGAACAAGTTTTCAGTTTTTTCTTACACTTGTGATTCTGAATAGTGAACAAGCAATAAAAGGCTAAATGCCTAAATAGCTAAATATAAATTGAAGAAATAAGACGAATGGAGGCAAAGGTTAGGTAACACATAAAGTCAGTAAATGGAACCATATTATTAACTAGGAAAATTTGACAGGTAGAAAAGAGAAAATGGGGAACCTATTAATCTAAATTTTATGCAATTCCATTATTCCAAACAATCATGATAGATTGACAGACAAAGAACTGACTTTGTGTATACAAAGAACTGAATAAAGACATAAATCAATAAATCATAATCAATTAATCATAGGAGGATACTTTATCTCACCTTTAGGATTTAGGAATTAGGTTAAAATCGACCACCTACTCACTTAACCAACAGTCCAACCAAGTTACCAATTGACCAAGACCAACACATATGACAATGAAATCAGCAAAAAACAATCAAGTAATCGACCAAATTGTTGAGATTATGAGCTTTAATAACAGTGGATAGTAATCAGATAACAAGTAATCAACAAATCGACCAAACATGCATTTATACTTAACAAAAATAATCTAAAATCTGACCGTTGTTCTAGTTGTCGTTGCATATCTGAAGATGAAACCGAATCATTAGCCATTTTGAAGACTTAAATCGACAATCGCGAAAGGGACGAATAGATAGGAGAGGGGAGATCGAGGCGACGAGGGTAAAGGGTCGAGGGCATGAGGCGCGCGTCTGGTTCTGGTCCAGCGTCGTCCTCGTCCAGCAGTCCAGAAATCGGCATCGCCAAACGCCCAAACCCAAAATTGAAACCTTAGTCGGCATCGCCAAACGCCCATATGGGGTGTGAAATTGGGCCCCAAAATGTTGGGGGCCCTGTTCTGAAGGCCAGATTTAACAAGCCCAAGGACGGCCCTGAGTGGAAGGGTCGATGGCCTGATGGAGGAACTTCAGAAAATGGACGGCAACGGTTTGGACTTTAAATAACTTGGATTTGATGAGTTCTAATCGGTAATAATCAAATTACCAATGTGCCATTTATTGCTAACTATGGAATCATTGACTTAACCATTACGTTAAATGAGGTAACGAGTTGGATCTTATCTTACAATTCAAAATATGAGGTTCTTTTGTGTTACCTCTACATATTATATGATAAAATTTAATATGCTTTTAAGTATGTAGAGTCAAATTTGTACCCTCGATTGGGGAAAGAGGAATGGAGGAGAAAATGGGAGATAATGAAAGATGACGACAAATGGTTTTTGGATGAAGAATTCATTTCACATTGGGATTCCAGTTTTTGTCCACTAATTATCTGTTAAGAAATAGGTCGATCAACATTGTAATTCTTTTTGTTTCTTGATATTCGATGATCATAAATGTAGAATGTGTGGTTGATCATGGTTTTGTCCTCGTGTTCTTAAAGCGATGGTATTGTTGTCTAAAAGTTTCCTTTCATTGGATTTGTTTATCCTAAACTTATGTTTAATATTTCTCTACTTCAAATTATTTTATCTTGAATCACTTGGTAGTTTATTGCTTTTGATTCGTTCCTCTAGACCAATTTATGCACTTGGTAGTATAAAATTTTGCACTTGGTATGAAAAAAAGGAATAACCAAACAAAGGGTAAAATGGTCATTTATATCATACAGGCTGTTTATTTAACACCACAAAACAAACAAACAACAATTTAGCTTAATGCATACAAACAACTTAATCCATACAGGACCTTGGGCTAAATGGTGGTAGTGGCTTATTTACTAAGTCGTATAGAGTTGTTTGGAAGTTGCTTGATGATACTGATTAGAGAATTCAAGTGTTAATAATGTTTTTAGTAGATCATTAGAAACGAAGAAAACAAGCTCGGAAGAAGTCTGAAAGTTGGCATCGGACTTGGGTTGCGTGCCTGATCGTGCATGAGTTCTGAACAGTCCCTAAATGATAACATTTATTTGTTTATTTGATTATTTTGTTTCTAGATTAGTTTAGGATAATTGTTTAGTTTAGTTAAATATTTTATTAGTTTCGTAGTTGGTTAAGGATTAGGATTAGTTTGAATTTAGATTTCATAGTTATCTTTGAGCTAGTTTAGATTATAAACAAGGTTTAATGTTTTCATTACTATTAAGTTTATTATAGTCTATTAGGACACTTTTTAGTGTTACTTAAACCATTTTGTAGGACTATGGAATTTGTATCATAATCCTAGAGTTTTTTTGGACGCTCAAGTTCATCCCATTAACCTAATACAACACCTTTATACGAAACATACATACTTTTTGTCCTATAAACTTAAAAGTCCTATTAACTACCTTATTAGGACACTAATGAGGGTCCTATAAACCCCTTTTTTGTTGTAGTGTCAATATAATTACTTTCAGAGTTTTATTTCTAGTTTTAAGAGTTTTCTCTTATTTTTTCGAGTGCTATGCTGGTAGACTCCTGCTGCATCACTTGATGACTTAATTGGTGGCCAAATCTCTTAGCAAGTTGGAGGGAGCTTAATTCACACAACTATTATTTTTCCTAACCCACCCCTTTGTGAAAAAACCTCCCTGAACTTCCCACAAAGACACATACAATTGGTTTTGCTCTTTATGCCTTTGATGTTGAGGCATCCAAAGAGAGCAATGGATGTCACTTCTGACCCCAAATTTGGCTTGATACAAGATCTTTAAGATCAAAGTCATTCAAAACACCTGGAAGCCTAATAACTTTGGGGAATGTTTTGGCACATACAAGAGTGTCACCCATGTTTTTGAAATTCCTAAATTGTTTGTTTTATAAAATTTGCATACAAATTTATTGAGAATTTTTGCATAATGTTTTGCTAGCATTACAAATTATTGGAGTGCATATGTAAGATAGTTTTGCATGCGAAATTGACATGAATTTTTTCGTTCCTCACCCAAGGATGTACAAATATTTTTTACTAATTTTGAGAAAATTACTCAGTGCATGGTATGTCTGGTTCAAGTTTTAAATTACAAGGAACTACTTTAATTCGTATTTTTGCATACAAAGTTTTGTTGGAAATCTTGTTCCATGTCATTTTGTTGCTAGATGAAATTTTTTGGGAAACACAATTGTTATGCAACGATTGCTTCGAGTTTTGCGCAAGCATGCTGTATTGCACATTTTGGTTAATAATTTGACGCATATAAAAGTTTGGGGTTGAGTTTGAAATACAGGAAACTACTATATATCCTACGTTTGTTTGCAAGTTTTATTGTGATTTTGTTTTATGATGTTTTATGACCCAATAGTGAAATTTTGGAATTTAAATGAACTTACTTTATTGTGTTTGGTGCGTTTAAAGTTTACTGAGAATTTTATTTTATGCGATTTTGTTGGCTAGTTGTGAAGATTTTGACGACCTTACAGTTTCCTTTGAGTTTTATGCAATTGTTTTGTTGCATATAATTCACATACGTATTTTATTTGAGGCTTCTTCATGATATTATAGCCAGTATTTTAGAACAATGAGAGCATATTGATTATTTGCTTTAGGTTTGAAACCAACTTAAATTATTCCATGTTTCAACCCAAGTACGACTAATCTGATAGCAAGACAGAGTATGTTGAATTTATTATTATTGTGATAATTGATGCATGTAATAGTACGCTTCAATTATCATTACATGGATTCATACGTATAATATATTCAAAATTTCATGTGGCTAATGCTATTTTGAATATCTTGTTGCGTGAGCGTCCTTGAATTTATTGTTATTTCAATGATTGATTAATGTAATAGTACGCTTATTTTTGTACTGTCTTAATCTCATATTCGTTCCTCTAGTGGGCAGTGTATTGGCTTAATCTCATATTCATTCCTCTTGTGGGCAGTCTAAAATAGTTAATACGAGTAGACCGCCAACCAATAGTGACGGCTAGGAAGCAAGCGTGATAGCTCGAGGGCAGCTGAGGGGGCCGAGTTTCACATAACTCACTCCAAATCTGCAAAATTTAAGCAATAGAATGGATCATGTGTCGAGGGTGACATTGGCCACCGATACTCCGTTAGTTCAAGAATTAGACCCCCAGTCGATGATGATGGCCAACGTCATACATATGGTGAACTTAGCCATGGATAAGTAACACGAGGCGTTAATGAAACTACCAGGGGTGTTACATCTTGTGACAATTATGATATTGATTCAAAGTATACTTCAGGTGGCATTTGAAAATGCCCAACAAAGATATATGGTTTTTTAAGCTTTTAGATGCAACTGTACTTATGAAGCTATCCCATATAATGTGCACATTTCCAATATTGTAATTTTAGTAACTCTGACTAGATAATTTAAATAAAGAACATTATTGGTATTTTCTAAATCTCTCATATATTTCTGTCATCTCTCCGTCAAATTATAAGCTATCCCATATAATGTGCACAATAACAAAGTGTGGTGTGTCCACAAAGTGATAGCAACATTCACACCATGTATATACTTAGTGTACACATTGTGGTATGTCTGGTTCACAGTGTGATAGTATCACAATAACCATATATACTTGATAACATAAACGTCATTGTTTTAGTGTGTCCATGATGTGATTTCAGTATGTTAATTATTTGAAACCTTATTGTTTTATTATGTTCATATTGTCAATTGTGCTTTCGGCATGTTCGTTGCTTGAAACCATATTGTTTTATTGTGTTCACATAATTTGATAGTTAGATAGAGGCGTTGGATGAATACGAGAGAGAGATGCAGAGATGAGAAAAGAAGGGACAATTACCATTGAAAGTGAATGATAGAGAGAGAGGGGGAGAGAAAGACGTATATTTATGATAATAAATGACTTTCCTTTTTTTTTTAAAGAAAAATATAAATGATTTTCCTAAAAAATGGTTTGTTTAGTAGTCAATAATTATTTAATTACTAAATTAACCTTTTGTATATAATTAATAAATCAAATTAGTTAAGCCAAATGAATAGAACAGAATGAATATCACAAGTTTTGGAATTATAAAATGATCAAGCTTGTACATACACATATATATAGGGTTGGGTTGCAATGAATGTGAAGAAGAGATTTTCATCCTTGAATCAATCATAACTGAATGTCAATAATATGAGGTGCACCGAAGTACACCGAGATGCACCAGGTTAATTCTCTTTTGCAATTCGTGGGCATGAGATTAAAAGTGATCAAAGGTTCAGATTTCTTTTTATGTTTCTCACATAACTCCTTCTCACACGATACTTCACGCATATGTATATGTATATGTGTGTACATATATATATATATATATATAAACGATAGATCGTGTGAGAATAAGATTTTAAGGTGAGAAACATAAGAAATGATATGTATCATTGGTCACTTATAATATCACCTTCACCCTATGAATTGCACTTGATACGGGAATTGGTCAAGTGCATCTCATCATGGTTGATCTTCAATTAGGAATTTAGGATTGATACAAGGTGGAGATTAGGGGTGTGGAAAACCCGAATGAAGATAATGGAGAAAATCGTGGAGAGATAATATATATATATATAGTCAGGTTGAGAGAAAAATGCTAAATGAGGTATTATTTGGCAAACATAAGTTAGATTATAACCTAGTTTATAAGCTAGCTTATTTTCGAATAAATGTTTAGATGCATATAAGTTAGCTAATTGAAAAGCTAGTTGGAGTAGATTATTATTAATTTTTCCAATTATAACCCTGATTAATATTAATTATTATTAATTATTAATAGTTATTAATTTCAATTTTGATTTATTAATTTTAATTTATAATTATTTG
>NC_037540.1:38434382-38446630 GCF_001531365.2 Cynara cardunculus var. scolymus | reverse complement strand
GGGTGGTTTCCGGTTAGATCGTTGAAATCAAGAGTAGACTCTGCAACCGTGAACGCAACTGAGTCACCGTTAACATAACGGATTTCGGGTTTTAGGGTAGGAGTAGAAAATACGATCAAGTTCCCTGAAAAAGGGAAGAAATGTTGAAGGGTGATCGATAAGGATTGTTTAAGATTGTCTCTTTACCAAACCCTAAATGACCCTAAATGACTGATTCGGAATTAAAATCTATCAATTATCACATTCTATTAATTTTTTAATATCTGGTTTTATTAACTTACATATAATATTATATTGAATTATTTTAATTATATTATGAAAAATTAAATTTTATTAATTTTAAGCACGTCTTATTTTGATCTTTTTATATATTTCAATTAACTTATCAGCTAGTTTTTTTTTCCCAAACTTATTTAATTCATCAACTAGCTTATCAACTAGTTTTTGTCAAATATATTTAATTAATCAGTTAACTTATCAACTAGTTTGCCAAATATATCCTAAATAATTGAAAAAACAAAAACCATGAAAAATGAATGAAAAAAATATGTCAATATGGTATCAAATTAATGAGAAAAATATGATTTTTTAGTGTAATGTATTTCACTCGGAATATTTTTTCTCCAAATAAAAAATAGTGGGGGTGGGTTTTTTTAATTTAAAAAATATTATTATAGTTGCCCATTATATCATCTAATCTAATGTTAGACGAGGTGTTTTTTAATTTTTCATTTATTTAGAGTTTTTTCTTGAAACTTAGTGTGTGTGTGTGCGTGCCCATTCAAGGGAGAACTGATTAGTTTGTGGTTACCGTAAGATTTAATCTCAACCATAAATCAAAGGTTAAATTAGGAAATTAATAATTTTGGTAATTTTAACTTAAAATATTAATTAAGGGCATTTTAGATTTCTCTTCTCTCCTCAATCCTCTCTCCTCTCAACTCTCAACTCTCAACTCTCAACGTCAAACACCTCCTCTCTCCAATGAACACCATATCAACATATGATACACCATATACACAATGTGATACCTAAAAAAAATATCTAGCACTGTAAAAAAAAAGATACATACAAAATGAAAAGTAAGAAAATGACATTGTGATACCCTTGATAAGACAAGGAAAATAATGAAAATGCATATTGTGATACAGTTCGTAAAACAACACTACCTGATACATGGTGATACACTTTATAAAATAGAAAAAACACATTGTGATACACCTTCGGTTAGTTTGAAGCCCAGTAGGAGTTTAAAGTCTTTGCTTACAAATAGTGACAATACACATACCACTTTCTCCATGGCTGATTCAATGTTATTTTCGTGTTCCCATCCATTTTCACATAATCCCAGTTGCTCCATGACTCATAATTCAACTGAGAATTACGAGAATTCAAAGATTTGGAATGGTGGGGAGGGAACTAATGGATCTATTCATAGCTGTTGTAGGCCCGTAAGTGATGGTGGTGTTGTGTTGGTGCAAGCTAATGGCGCCAATTTTGATAATAATCTGTCGTTATTCCCTTCCAAACTATTGGCGAGGCCTAGAACTGACACTCAACCAAACTGCTGGTGAGGCCCAGAACCGACACTCAAGCGGGTGACTCAATGGGAAGATGTTCTAACAGTACCAAGCCTTCTAGACTTGAAAAAATTCTTCAAGAAATTGTATTAGAGTCTATTCTGGTAATGGCTCGGGTAATTCAAGAGCTTTCTGATGAAACTCTCGAATCCACGAAGGAATACTTGAAGAAACAGATAGAAATCCCACGAAGAAGATATAAGGCAATGATAACCATAATTGTAGCTGCAAATAGGGATTTAGATCCTTGATCACTTTTAATCTCTTACTTACCCATGAATTGCCTTTTTCAAGGGATTTGATCTGGTGCATCTCAGTGCATCACATCTTGGTATATCTCATCCTAATGTGTATCTAATAGTGGAAATCGATTCATGTGCGTCTCACTTTAACTCTATTTATCACTGGAACCCAACCATATATATATATATATATATATGTATATATATGTGTGTGTGTATATATAGGGGCCTAATCAAATGAGAACTGATTAGTTTGTGGTAACTGTGAGGTCCAATCTCAACCAATCATTTTATTATATTAATTGTATTACCTTAATTAAGAAAAAGGGTGTATTAGTAATTTTAAAAAATTGACAACTTATTAAATCATTCTAAAACCCTAGGTCGATCGATCCCCTGTTGTTGCCTTCTCACTTCCGCCGCCCTCAGCTCCAATCTCCGGTGTCGGAGATGATTACGCCGATCCTTCCTTCAATTACGCAACACCACCACCACCACCACCATCTGCATCGCATAGAAACTGAAATGATCACAGCCCGTCGGCTATCCCCCAATGACCGATTCGCTTCTCTTTACCAAACCCTAAATGACCCTAAATGACTGATTCGGAAAGGAGTTAAGTTCACGGGCTCCCTGCCGGAGTTTGTCCGACGGTCGGTGCGGTGGGCATTTAAGCAGAGGCGGTAGATACGAAGGAACCGTAACCACCAGTTCATTGGCTTCTTCTTCGCTTTGATACATCGACCCCTTTGCCCAACACCGCCCGATGGTTGCTTTATCCAATCGGGTAAAACAACCCAGATCGGTCTCGATTTCTGGTTTCTACACACCTAGATCTGCTTTTGTTTATAGTTTCTACACATATCGGATTTAGATGTCCCACTCCTTTTCTGTGGTACACAGTGGTACCCCCAATTGGTGCTACATTGGATATCACAGTGCATCTTGTTTGTATTTTGGGTATCACAATGTGGATCGATTGTATGTATCTCTTAAATTTGGATTTTGGATTTGATTTTGTTTTTAAGGTTTGAGTTGGTATCAAATTTGGGTATCATATGTTGTTCGTCGGAGGCCGAAGGTAGGAGAGAGAGAGAGAGAGAGAGAGAGAGAGAGGAGAGATAAAAAATTTAAAATACCTAAAATACCCTTTAATTATAATTTCAAGTCGAATTACCAAAAATATTAATTTTCTAACTTATCTATTGATTTTGTGGTTGAGATTGGATCTCACAATTATCATAAACTAATCAGTTCTTCCTTTAATAGACCCCTATACACACATATACACACACACACACATGAACCTTCATTTCAGACTCGTTAGATTGTGATAACCTTGAGAACCAATGCATCATGTGTTATTTCATATGATTTTTTTTTCTATCAAAGACTAGGATTTAGAATATTGATTAACATTTAATTTGTTTCACAATATGTTTTTTCACATGCACTTATGTCACAATATGGACATTTTAGCCTGTTAGTAAGACAAAAGTTACATGTAAAAAAGTTTCACATTGTAAACCGTATAAATATGAAGCAAACACATCTTGAAACAAATATTTGTTCATCAATACATTAAACGGTAGCCTTGAATGAGAAAAAATCATTTAAAACAATACGTTAAAATAAAAGTTCTCACAATTATCACAATATACAGAGTTCTCAAAATAATTAAGCCTATATATATATATATAGAGAGAGAGAGAGAGAGAGAGAGAGCTATGGGAACTTTGTCCTATTTGGTAATATTACATCAAATGATTTTTATTTGAAGTTGTGACATATGTCAGATTATAATGCTGCAATTGATTCATAAGCATATGTGTCGGTTATAGTTGAAATGAGATAGTTTTTTCTTTTTGTAATTAAAAATAGGCGTTGGGTCATTAGGGACACTATGTTACGGATTTTTGGAGCCAATTACCAACCATTTACCATGTGATCTAGTGAATGAACATTTATTGAAAATTCTCAAAATAACATGAAACATACAATATCCATTCCAAAGGTAAACAAAGATTTTCATGGTGAATTTAGAGGTACGCTTCTAATCCCTTGCTGAAGATGGGAACAAAAGCCTCCATCTCCGTAGCCGAAAGGCACACTCCCAGCTCGAGATCTTCATTCGATTCTTTGCAGGTGCTCAGAGATATGAAATCATTATAATCGATAGAAATTGTTTCGTACTTTGTGGGCTTCCCCCATCCGTAATCCATATCGTAAAATTTCAGCTTTGTTGTTCCGGTAACTCCCATTATTGTCGTTGGTATCCCTTGCGACAATAAACTGTCAAACGGCCATTTATCTTTCACGATTCCAGTTTTATCGGTCAACATCTTATGCAGATTTTCTCCGAGTAATTTTGCAGCATTCAAGAATCCTTCATTTCCCGTTAAAACATCGGTTTTTGCGATCGACAGACATAGAACGACACAGTTCCCAAAATAGGCTGCTGGAATAGGTGGATCGATGCGTGCCCTACAATCGACCGCGATACTGAATATTTCCAGCTCATCATTGCGTGATTTTGCGACGCAACTCCAGGTATATGCACATAATACCGTGAGAGATGATACGTATGGCAATGTTGGCAGTTGGGTTGAAACCCATTTCTTCAATCCATTGATGACAGTTCGAGTCAAGATAAACGTGGCTCGAACTTTGTCGGTTGGTCCAGAAAGTCTTGGAGGTTGATAATCTTTGTTAAAAGTAGTTTCAACCTCTACTCTCTTTAGATAGAGTTCATCTATTTTCGGGTAGTTTACAACTCTACCGAAAAAGGGCAAAGTTCCATTAGCTAGAAACGACTCATCTGAACCAGTTCTAGCGATCGACGTCCACGCCTTCAAGAAACAAAATCGAGTGCTGGCATCACCAAGGCTATGATGATTGGTCATTCCGACGGAGATACCGGAGTTTGGAAAGAACGTCACTTGAATTGAGAACACCGGAATCTTTACATGGTCGGATTCTTTTGTAGCTTCCGGCAATAGGGGTATAAGATGATAAAACTTACCACAGTCTCGAGGGTGGTTTCCGGTTAGATCGTTGAAATCAAGAGTAGACTCTGCAACCGTGAACGCAACTGAGTCACCGTTAACATAACGGATTTCGGGTTTTAGGGTAGGAGTAGAAAATACGATCAAGTTCCCTGAAAAAGGGAAGAAATGTTGAAGGGTGATCGATAAGGATTGTTTAAGATTGGGAATGATAGTTTCAGTGAAGTGGGTTTTAGAGACAGCTGGGAGTTCATAGAAGAAGATATGGTGAACCGGAGAAAAGGGTAGCCATAAGATGTCGAAGAAAGCGAGTGGCAGAGAAGCGTCGGCTACGGTGGCCGGTGGTGGCGATACGTGGGACTGTTCAAGAATCGTAAGGATGGGAAGGGAAGCCATGTTGTTGTTCAAGCCTTGTTTTCAGTGTATCTTCATAGTTCATAGTAGAGAAGGAAAAGTAGTCTTGATATTTAAAAAAAACGAGTCAACTATAATTTTTGTTATTACATTATTCTACTTTTGTTTTTGTTTTTCTTTATTAGGGTAATGTATTTTTAAATTATTTTTTATTAAGGTATTGTATTTTAAAAAATTTACCCATAATAGTAATGAGTAACCTGCTATTTTCTACACGGGTTAAACCATTGACTTTTTTTGCTTGTATGACTTTAATGAGGTGATGTGAATGACACATTATTTTGATGACTTAACTAAAATAAAAATAAAAACTATTTCAAATTATTATTAGTAATTTTCATTCTGTCTATTAATTTTAGTAAACAAATTTCATCAAAATAAGAAATGCATGAAACAAATTTAATTTTTACATGGAACAAAAACATATGAAACAATTTCATCAACAAATGAATTATTTAAAAACAGTTTCATCATATTAAAAAATCTCATGAAAAAATTCTACTAAATTAAAGAATAAAACCGACGTTTTATGATTTACACTAATGGTTTGATTTGCAATATATATATATATATATATATATATATATATATATATATATATATATATAGACTTGGGATCACGTGAGACCAACCTGTTTTCGTGAGATCCGTGAGACCAACTTTTTACACTTGAAACTTTACAGCAAAATGCTGTAAAGGTAACCTTCACAGTGTTTTTTGCTGTGAAAGTTCGACTTTTTAAACCTTCACAGTGTTTTTGCTGTGAAGTTTCAAGTGTAAAAATATGGTCTCACGGGTCTCACGAAAACAGTCTGGTCTCACGTGAACCCAACCCTATATATATATATATATTATAGAGTTGGTTTAAATAGGCTTCCAATACTCTTTTCTAAATCTCTTGATCAAAATGTATATGCAATAATCATTTATAATTAATCTTTTTAGAGCCAGTGGTTCTAGAATATGGCATTCACTTTTAGAGAAAGTAGAAACATGTAACTTTGTAATCATGGTCTCTGAAATCATTGGTAGGAAGATGTGCCATGACGTCACGGATGATAAATCAATTCGTCAAATTAAACTCCTTGATTATGTAAGCATCGTAAGGATAAGGGTCAGCTCTTTTAAATCATTTATGAAAATTTATGAAACAATTTTATCAACATGAATTATTTGAAACAACTTCATCATATTAAAAAAACTTCATGAATCTTTTTTACTAAATTAAAGAATAAATCGACGGTTTTTATGGTTTGTAATAAAAGCTAGATTTGCATTATATATATATAGAGAGAGAGAGAGAGATAGGCGGGTTACGATACAAACGCCCAATTCATGAAAACTATGCAAACATATTTTCGACCAATAGGAAAATTCTGTTTTTTTCCTTTAATTTTAATAAGGGTATAATGGTCATTTGATTGTATACTGGTTAATATTGGAAGGTAATAATTACTCTTAATTAATGAAACGTAATAATAGAAATATTTAATATAGAAGGTGGTAAATCAATTTTTCTTAATATAATTTTTTTTATCGTTAATAGTTTTTATTATTTTATTAAATTATACTTATTATAATATGAATTATAAAAGCACTACAATATGAAATCTGATTTCGTTTCATTGAAAAAATATATGTAATTTGAGTAATTAAACTAATGTCATGGTCAATAGTGACCATAAACACAATTTCACTGATAAATTTAATTTATTAATATTTTGAAACGTTTTATGCATGAACAAATTTCACTTAAGAAAATGAAGCATTCAATTTTCAAGATGTTTCATTCAATTTTCAAAAAAGTTTCATTCTTTATATGTTTCATCGTTTATTAAGATATCCTTTTTTTTAAAATTAGTTTGATTAGAAATTATTAAAAGTTCAATCCCACTTCAATAACCGTTAATGAAATAGTTTCATAATCGTGAGTTCATAATATAAATGGTGAAACAGTTTCATTCATTCATTTAATGAAACAAAATATTTCTTTTAGTATTTAAAATGTTTCATTATTTTTTGTTGATAAAAATATGTTTTTATGTTTCAAAGTTTATTATGATATACCTAGTTTCATTGCTCCTTATTTGGATCTATTTTTAATGTGGATGTTATTTTATTTATAATATTTAGTCATAAAATGAAGATAATTTTTATCAAATATATAATTTGTCAGATTATTCTAACATTTTTGGTTAAAATCTTTGTAATGATAAAATGATATATAGAGATTTTAAAACAATGATTTTGTTTAATTAATATTAACATATCCACGACCTTGTTATTTTGTTTAAAAAATCATACAAATTAAAAATTTGACAATTTTGCCCATTTTTTATTTAAAAATTAAACTTCTATTTTTTTTCTCTAATATAAACACATTTAATCTTGATCATTAATCAAGAAAATTAATGAATGAGATTGGTTTATAAGGTTTTTAACAATAAAGATGGTTTATAAGGTTTTTACCAATAAAGATGGTTTACTGATCGCACCTCTTTTGTATTGTATTATAGAGTTGATGTCAGAGACCTCTTTCAATACAAAATGCAATCTGATCACTTTAATACTTTATAGTTTTGTGCAACACACATGAATCAAAATATAGTCTAAACTAAAAGAATGCATTCAACTCTAAATTTATTCATTTTGAAGATTCTAGAGTAAATTACAAGTTTAGCCCTTAAGGTTTGTCATTTGTTATGAATTTAATCATATATCTTCATTTATTATATCATAACCCTTCACTTACACAGTTTGTCTCCGATTTGATCCCTTGTGCAAATAATCGTCTATTTTTTGCCGTTAACCTGCATCATATGCCTGGTAAATGAGGATAATTTTATCTATCGCTATATTTTTCTCGTTCTTCATAATTCCCTTCGTTTGTAAAATTGGTTCCCTCGTGAGGAAATTAGGGAGAGAGAAAAATATAGGGATTTGAACGAAATTACCTTTGCCTACAATGCACATGATGGAGGTGGAGGGTTATCACAAGTTTCAGCCTCACACTTTGATGCATGAGCGCACTCCTGGATGAACACAATATTTACTTTTATTGGCAAAATTCAAACAACAAAACCTCGGTTGGCTCCCAACTATTAGTGTTCCATAACTACCCTGAAGATAGTTTCGAGTCTTAAATGTTTATTCTTAAAAATATGTGTTGCTTGACAAATTATTATCCCTTAAAGTTTCTTCTATTAATATATCAATGAGAGACACCTTGACTAGTTTAAACAAATTTTAAAACCACTTTTGTCCCAGAGAGTTTAGTCCAAGTATGAGCGTTAACATCTTTCAAATCAGGTATTCATTTCACGTTGGCTACCCAGTTGGTGAAGAAGTTCACACACACAAATCCCTAGTAGATCCACCATTTTYCATAGCCATAAGAAACCAATAACATCATCCACTCGAGATTTTCCTAACCTCGTCCCCCTTTTTCTCTCATCTCTCAATCTCAACCACCCCCTTTCAATGTGTAACACGCCCTCCCTGCGTGGTGAAGGACAGGAAAAGCCACAATTAGGTTCAAAACAGTACCAAGTCAAACCATTGGTTAAAAGCATAGTAGTTAATATGATTTACCAAAACATAATTACAGAACCACAAACGAAGATAACAGTATGTACCAAAATATAGTCCCAAAATACACATATATATCACCTACATTGATAATGAAGAACTTAACAAAAGTATATCATAATGGGATATCTTCGATATTGTCATCTCCATAACTCTCATCCCAAGGCCCTGCTAAGCCATGTACCTATCGAGGACAAAGAAAATAGTGACTGAGCTGAATGCTCAGTAACTGGATAATATTAATTAAACAATAAACATGAGATGACAAGTTCAATGGAGATATATAACATTCAGTGATAATCCATATTCAAGAGGGGTTTTGGAAAGAAATTCAAGTTGATCGAATGCGTCGAAGGCATGTCAAGGKTCCAAAGACCAAACAACATCACTAGGTTGCATTGTTCCAAAAGGATGATCAATCYGTTTGGACGTGAGTGAGGAAAAGGGTGTAGGCATAAAACCACAACCCTCTCACCACAATTTATTCTCCGATAACGGTTCCTAAAATCGATTCATACACCCTATATTTGATGGGATGCCTACTCCTGTCCGATTTAAAGACTAATGTAGGTGAGGACGAACATAATAGTTATAACCACCATGGAAGTATCTCAACACCGGTACCCCCAAAGTTGAGTCTAAAGTAAAGAGTCACAATAGGCATAACCTAACTGAAATATAAATTCGAAATGTACAAGTCAASTGATTCATGTTCCAAATCAAAATTCAAGTCATATTTCAAAATAAACAAATGCTCAAATACATTTAACAAGCACRATGGGAATGTGAAACCAATGTGTTCAGAATTTTATCATAAACTTTCCAGATTACGAAACCTTATATAAATAGCTATCATCATGTCAATTTAAGTATGATATCCATATCTTGAACCCTAGTTGATGAAATACCACGAGTTTAGGATTCCCTAGAGTTGATTCATGTCACCCCAAGTTATCTTTATATAAAACAATAATTCGCTACCAGATATGTATRAACCAACATATATACTTAACTATATAAGTGTTAGTCCATTGTTTTCTACTCCTTATTATCTCTACATTAGTCCTAGATAACTTTATGCTTGATTGGTATAAGCTTCTCATATGGTACAAGTCAGATATGCGTAAAGTACAAGCGATAACTGCAACTCAATCCCCCACACATACTAGCTTTTGTCGCTCAAAAAATACGACATTTTACTCATAAATTAAGCCTTCACTCATAAATTAGTATTATAGTACTATTTTTTTAGGAATCTAATCCAAGAAGATTCACTCAATTTGGAGCAACAACCAATTTTATATGAATTTTCTAAATACAACATGAATTCCTAAGTAATATTTGATCAGTTTTGGAAACTCAATGTTTTGAGCYAGCTAGAACTAAAATTTGGTCTTGATTTATAAAGATGTAATAGACGCTTCAAGATTWTCAGTGGTGTATTGCACATATCATTTGGACCAATGAATGATTTTATACGATTTTTTTTAAACAATATGGAATTTCTTGATTCTCCTCATGTTACAACACCAAATTCAATTGAGTTTAATTCCATTAGATTTTCAATCAAGACCAATGTTTATCCTCAACATAAATGTCCTTTTAAGCACAAAAAATACTATTTAATATCATTTCTAAGCTTCACCATATGAGACCTAACATTAACGAAAACCTCAAAGTTATGTACATTCAAACAAGGAGGTGAACATACCTTGATTCCAATTGTGCTTTTAACTTCAAACAAGATTGAATCTCTTCAATCTTCTCATTATTTCAACTTAAGATTGTAATATTGTCATCTCCATAACTCTCATCCCAAGGCCCTGCTAAGTCATGTACCTATAGTTACCTTTGAGTTTTAAGCTTAAATCTTCCAAAACTTCAACTGAGAATTTGATTTCATCRATGGAGATTCTTGAAGAGAGGAGAAAAATCAAATGATTTAAGATATACGTATTAGAATTAAATGATTTTTAAGAATTTTGAGGGTATTTATATTTTTAAAATTTTCATTTTGGCTGCTCTAATTGGTGATTATTTGACATTTTAAGTTAAATTTAATTTCATTTTATACATGTGTGGCCCCTTGTATGACCATGCATCACAAAATTAGTTTGAGGTACAAGTCGTCTAAGCAAAGGGTACAAACATGCTATACAAAGTTCGACCTAAAGTTCTCTTAACACAACTATACGAGTTAAGAAAACCCGAGTGTTATACAATGACCCATTGACCATCTTCATCGAAGCAAAAGGACACACYTTTTTTCTTGAGTTGGTTTCTGTCGGAAAAGTGTGAGTGTGAGTGTGTTGCAACAAACACTGTAACATCCGTACTTTTTCTACTTCTTTCTTTCTTTTCTTTTCTTCCTTTGTAAGGTTTAAGTGTATGTAGTGTATAATAATATATGTATTTATATATATAATTGTTTAAATAATTCTCTTTTAGGAGAAAAGAAGGAAAGGGGGGGGGGGGGTTGTCAGCTACTTTCTAACCTACCCTTCTATCATAGTCCTTACCTTAGGAATTACCTCCTTCCATTTTAGTCCTTATCCTCCATGTAAAGGGGAAAATCCATGGGGAAGGGTGTTTTTAGGAGAGGGCTTCACGGTGTGAGAGGGGGATCGGAGGACAAAGAAAGGGAGAAGAAAGGAAGGGGAGGGATCAACTCCACTCTGGTCCACGAAGAGGCAGCAAGCAGCAGGAGGTCTGCGTTTTTCCCTCATCCTACAACCACATCAGCAAGCAGCAAGGCTGCTGCGTTTCACTACTAGAAAATCAGGTATCAGCGACGAATATCAGCGAGGGAATTTTTCCCTCGCAGATCAGCGAGGGATCAGCGAGGGAAATGAAAAAAAATCTCATTCCCTCGCTGATCTGCGAGGGAATTTCCAAAAATATAATTCCCTCGCTGATCCCTCGCTGATCTGCGAGGGAAAAGTTTCCTCGCTGATTCCTCGCAGATCAGTGAGGGATCAGCGAGGGAACTTCCAAAAAAACATTTCCCTCGCTGATCCCTCGCTGATCAGCGAGGGATCAGCGAGGGAAATTCCAGAAAAACTATTCCCTCGCTGATCCCTCGCTGATCTGCGAGAGAAAGTTTCCCTCGCTGTTCCCTCTCACATCAGCGAGGGATCAGCGAGGGAAATAACAAAAATTCAGAATCCCTCGCTGATTTGCGAGGGATCAGCGAGGGATTTTTCTATTTTTCCTATTTTCTCATTTTTATGCGTTATATGTACATATTTTTATGTGTTGATATCGTATGTATGCTGTCATGTGTTTTTTTTGTGTGTGTGTGTGTGTATATATATATGTTGTGGTTGCTAACCGCAATATATGCATGTGTATATGTGTATACACATACGTTTAAACATATATTTATTCATCCAATCGTGTTTAGCAACTAGTGCACATGT
>NC_037540.1:38431587-38433437 GCF_001531365.2 Cynara cardunculus var. scolymus | reverse complement strand
CTTTTCTATTACCCCTTTTGTTGGGTGATTTCTTTTTATAAAATTCCGATTTTTTTTGTTACACATTTCAGTCCTTTTTGCCTTATATTTTAGGGCGTTACACCTAGTCCCTGAGGAAGAAGTTTTACAAGCTGAAGGAATAGACCTAGATCTATTAGASTTGTTTGACTTCTTAGGACAAGATGCTGTGACAATGGATTTACCTTTGTCTTTGCATCCAGAACTCAAAGGAGTTCCTTCAAGATGACTCTCAAATAAAGAGGAGGACTGAGAGGAAGAAGTGTTGGGAAAAGAAGAGACAAAAGTACCAAACTTGAGCATCGACCTGTCTACAACACTATCTTCCTGATCATAGGAAAATCCTAGACCAGTCTTTGTCTTGGCAGGAATCTGAGCGTTAAAGATCTCAGAGACTTTAAAAGAAGCTTTACACCACCCTTCAATGGTAGCTTTCTCAGCCTTGAGTTCAGCGATGGCTCGCTCACACTCAGCGATAGCCTTTTCACGTTCAAYAGTGATGGTTTGGTTTACAATAACCTGATCTTTAAGATTTTCCTCAACAGATGTCAGTTCTTTGATCTTAGAATGGTAAATCTTCAATTGTTCATGAAGATCTAGATTAAGCATTTCAGCTTTTGATTTGCCATTGAGGGCATTGTAAAGGTCAACCGTCAGAGTATCTAGTGCAGAAAGACTAGAAGAAGAAGAAGAAGAAGAAGAGGGTTCATTCAGGATACATACCTGAGTAGAAGAAGATGGCTATGAGGATGTGGATGTTTCAGAAGATCCTTCATCAGCATTAATGGCCATCATGCAGACGTAAGCTTTATCTTCTTCATCAGAAGATGATTCATCATATGCCAGTCAGGCTCTTCAGCAACAAGACCTTTAGACTTTTGTTGGTTTTTCTTCATCTTTTTGTACTTATCCTTCAGTTTAGAATATTTTTCATCTACGATCCTGGAGGAAGGAGATTTATAGGATGGAGTCACAGTCTTCTTCGATCTGCATTCACCTGCAAAGTGTCCAGGCCGGTGACAATTATAGCAGACAGCTGAAGCCTTGTCTATTCTTTCAGACTTTGGCCTTTCCCTTAGGGATAGCTGAGGAGATCTGCGGAATTTACTCTTATTGACGAACCTCCTAAATGACTTAGTTAGGAGTGCCAAGGACTCATCAAAATCTGTAAAATCAGATTCTGGAATGTCCTCATAAGAGTCCATCTCCGTGATGACCACGGGAGGAAGAGAAGAAACAAAAGGAGTAGAAGTATCAACTGAAAAAGATTCAGAGATCAAAGCTAAAGGAGAGCTTTTCATTTCCCTGGATTCTTTTACAAGATTCCTTTTCAGTTGACGAGATTGTTCATGGTTAAGCAGAATCCCGTATAAAGACGAAAGAGAAAGAGTAGACATGTCATTTGACATCTTGAGACACATGGAAAAGGTGTCCCAAGACTCAGGAAGACATTCTAGAAACTTAGTCAAAGTTTCAGAATTAGAATATTCCCTGTCGACAGCCCTAAGATCAATAARAAGGCAATTAAATCTTTGATGAACTTCAGACAGCGTTTCAGACTTTCCACAGAGAAAGCTTTCGTACTGTCTTACTAGATTGATCTTTCTAGTCTCCTGAACTTGAGTGGTTCCTTCATATTGGACACATAAAGTATCCCATACTGATTTAGAAGTTTTGAGTTTCATCACTGAGTGATAAATCTCATCAGGAAGAGACATAGCTATTATAGACCGAGCACACGTGTCTATAGCTATTTTCTTCTTGTCCTCATCGCTCCACTGATGTGGAAGCTTTGGAATATGCCGTTCAGGAATCGCGGCAGTCGTAGCTGT
>NC_037540.1:38389257-38431150 GCF_001531365.2 Cynara cardunculus var. scolymus | reverse complement strand
TATACCCAGTGCATTAAATGAACATTTAATGCAGTAAGGTAGGGTTTAGAGTGTGTGTCAAGCCTTAAGAGGAAGGCTTGYCCTTTGCTACAGTGAATAGTACAAAAGCACTATTCTTGAGCAGACATCCTTGCCTAAAGTTGGTAGACAAAGAGTCGACTAATCGGCTACATACCGTACTAACTTTAGTAAGGGTATGGGTTTGTCCTTTGTGTGCAAAAGGACAAGACAACAACAATCGTGCTAAGCAAGCTTCCTTTGATCGCTGAATGTTGGAATAACCTGGAGGTCTCATCATCATTCGCTGAAGCTAGAGCAGTCTTCACACATTTRTATATAGGCTCGTAATCACTGAATACCGCTTCAGATCACGTACTCGCCAATCTCTAATCTTTAGTTTTAGTCTTCGACATTCGCTGAAGGTTCTTTGGTGTGAGTGTTGTCTTCTTGAAGTATTGTTTGTCTCTGAGATTTATAAAACAAGTTTCTCAGCGATCACTGAACATACTCAGTGTATGATCGCTGGAACTGAAAATACAGAAACAAAATTACATCGATAGATAAAAGGGATTATCATCAAATCACTAAGAGAGAGGATCAACAGAGTCCTTGAAGAATGGCAAGATATTCTCTTTTAGGCTCAATTTCTGCATATTGATTTTCAAAGAATCATTTGGTTTTTGTAAGCTCCATCTTCTCCAATGAGACAAAACAACATCATGAAAAAGTATGGAGAAAATGTCTTATTCAAGCTTTCATGTCACTGTCCATCTGGTTGAGTGCTACATGTCTCTTCCTTGTAGTTGTTACGACCATAATGCATTTAATGCAAACCATGCCCCATAAAATGCAAACCATCATGCATTAAATGTTAAGTAAGTCGGTTGTCCTTTTCGGATGACAAAAAAGGGAAAAGCATTTTTGAGTTGGTATGTCAAATTGGACCGGTGTCCTCATTGTCCCTTTAGGGGACACATATCTTCAGCAAGAACATCATCAGGTGATGATCCATCAGCTATGGACCTCTGGGAAAAGACATCATCAGCTGATGAGTAGGCCCATCTAGTAAGGAATCATTTGTTTGGCAGATCGATCATCCGAGGCTGAGAAGCATAAATTGATCAAGGGTAGGCTTCCATCTATATCTTCATCAGATGTTCAGCACTTATATGTTGATCTTGAATGATTATCATCATCTGATAGATACCATCTGATCATATGCTGATAGGAATGTTGTGTCAGCTGTTTAGCGGCAGATGATCTATCAACTAATATTTGCTTATCAGTTGATTTTTATCCATTAAAGTGCCTTAAATGGAACATGACCTCTTTTAATTGTGATGAACACCCTACCTAATTGCGAGATCTCATATGTGCAAGTATGCCAAACATCATCAATAGGATCCTAAATCTTTGGGTTCCACAAGAGGATCTTCCTCTTGAGGTCCATTTGCAAGACGTTTTTTATTAGTATACGTGTTGGGTACTTAACATGGTCATGTGTTCACATGCCAAGTGTAGAACACATGCCTATATCATGAATGCTAAAAAAAATCTTCATTTGCTACATTACAATATAATCATTTCATGCAAATATGCTAAAACATAATTTCAGAATATCTATGGACTCACTATGCATATGAGTTTACCTTATCATTTTAGTATGCAATTCGTATACTAAGATCTAGAAACTCTTGTTATTTCCCACGTTATCGTAATAATTGAGAAGCACAACCAAAAAGCCTCGATTTAGGAACAACATTTTAATTTACTGGTGATAAAACACACTATTGCATTCGAGCATTTTTGTTACAAGTTATTTAAAATCCTAAGAATATAATTGAATTTTATCAATTGACGGATAAAATAATTAGATACTCTTTCTGACAATGCGTCTAGTTATATTTCATGTATTCAAAAATTAAAATTGGCTTTGCTTCCCATATGTGGTGATGTTTTCTTCCACAGGCATAGTAGTCAGAGATTCGCAAGGCCAATTTTTAACCTTTAGATTAGATCTATAATCGGAACATCCATAATCACAAAACTGTCACGAAACTTCTCAATAATCACAAAATTGTCATCGTACAACTTTAGACCATCATTAGCTTATAAAGTTGATCAATGAACATAAATTAGTATTATTGGTCTCACAAAAAACCTTTGGTCTCACGTGAACCCAACCTTATATATATATATAGGGAGGGTTCAAACAAAATACATTCATTTTACAAGAACACGAGAACACCCTTTTACCATAAACAATCATATATGATACTAAATCAGAAACGTGGACGACTTTTGACAAAAACTAGGTTGTAGATCAAGTCGTCCTTACACCACTAAGTCCCCTCACATGTTCTATCACATGTGATAAATTTGTTATTAATGTGATACTGTAATTCATCAAGACCATCACATGTGATACTAAATCTCAGACGTAGATGACCTTTGGTGCGACCTAAATCGCAAGGCACGACATCCATACACCACCAAGTTCCCTCTAGTGTATTATCACATGTGATAAGGATGTTCTCGTAAAATGGAGGTGTTCTCATTTGTACCTCCACCTATATATATATATATATATATATATATGTGTGTGTGTGTGTGTGTGTGTGTTAGTTATATAATCAAAGTATTAGACTAGTGTTAGGGTAGTTTGGTAATTTCTATTATTCTATTCTAGTATAAATAAGTGTTTCATGTAACCTTTTTCATTCAATCAAATACAATTCAGTTTCTCATTTCAATAATAAACCCTAAAGGGGCGTTTGGTTCTCAGATTTCGAAGGAATCTGATAAATTTGAAATGTTGAATTTCATTAACCAAATTCAATTCCTTAGTTTGGTTCATTTTTTTTCACGAAAGGAATCTTTAAAATCTTACGAATTCCACAAATAAAGAAATTTAACATTCCTTAGCAACTACATGGGATTTGATGAAATAGAATTCTTTATCATAATACCAAATTTGCCCTTAACCCAATATACTCTAATCTCATAAAACCCAATATGACCATCGTCGACCATCTGAATCACCATCGACCATCGCCATCTGAATCACCGCCGACCATCGTTATCTGAACCATCGCCAACTACCACCGATCTGAACCACCGTTGATTTGAATCACCGTCGACCACTACAATCTGAACCATCGCCGGCCACCGCCAATCTGAACCACCATTGATCACCGCCATCTAAACCACCATGGACCACCACCGATCTGAACCATTGTCAACCATCACCATCTGAACCACCACGAACCACCATCGATCTGAACCACCGCCAACTACTACCATCTGAATCACCGCCAACCACCACCGGAACAACCAGCGTTCTGAACCACCCCCGATCTAAACAACATCCGACCACCGCCACCTAAAGCACCACAGACCACCACCGATCTAAACCACTACCGACCACAAGCGACTACCATCGATCTGAATCACCAACGGAAACCGTCGACCACCACCAATCTGAACCACCGTCGCCACCGATCTGAACCACCGTCCATCTGAACCACCGTTGACCACCTCCATTTGAACCATCACGCACCACCATAGATCTGAATCACTGCCGACCACCGCCATCTGAACCACTGTGAACCACCACCGATCTAAACCACCATTGATCTAGTTACGTTGTTTGGCATATGGTTATATTTGGGTTTGGGTATTTTATGGGGGTGTTTGGGATTGCTTATTTAGAGGGCTTTTTGACTTATTTCAGTCTGGTACCGGTGATAAGTTATTCTTAGTGTTTGGATTGGAAAAAAGAAAAATTGCTTATACCGGTGTCAAACCGGTAATAAGCAGTTTTTGATAAGTTAGTCTATTCTGACTTATCAAAATCAACTTTTACCGGTTTACCATTTTAACCCTGTTAATATCTTTTATACCTTATATCTCTTTATAACTCTCTATCGACTCTTCTCCAACATTGATAACTCTTCTTCTCCAACATTTTAACCCTGTTAATATCTTTTTGATAAGCTTTTTGGTTGTCAATGGCGACATGGAGCTGTTGCTTTTTTTTTTGGGCTTATACGCAGGACGTTTCCCATCGTCTCCTACAAAAATTCTACCATCACCTCCTCTATCCTCCATCAATCTCTTCATTCTGAAATCATCACCTGCTACATTTTTTCCTTTTTCCTTCTCATTCTTTTATGCTGTTTCTCAATTTTCATTGCTTTCTTTTTCTCCCAATTTCTTGATTGATTCCCTCTTCAATCTCGCCTCACACCACTATCTCCAACCCACATCACTGTCTCCAACCCCCTTCCACCTCCATTCCCTTCGCATCGCTTCTCTCCACAACACACACCCACCCCCACGCCCACATCTAAAACCCTAAATATGGTGGTTATTTGTTTGATTGTTGATTGAAGTTGTTGTGCAAACTCTTTGTTGGGTATATCCAGTGAGTTCTATTGATTGGGTTTTTTTTGTTTTTGTTTATTTGGATCAGATTTATTATTTTTGTCATAAATTATTAATGGTATTGGTACAAATGTTTGTTAATTACGTTAGTTTTTTGGTTATAAATTATTAATTTTATTGATATAAATTTTTGTTAAAAATGTTATTTTAAATGATAAAAAATAAAGTTTTACATGTTAAAAAATCAAATAAGTTAATAAGCAATCTCAAACACTTTCATAAGTCAATAATATAAAACACTGTCCTTTTTGGTCATTTTACATACATAATCAAAATTTGCCAAACACTGAAAAACAACTTATCAGCTTATTACTTTTTGATACCGCTATAAGCTAATCCAAACACTTTTTACAAAACTCCGGTTTGATACCACATAAGTTAATAAGCACTTATAACCAAAAGCATAAGTTGTTTTAAATAAGCAATCACAAACACCCCCTATATTGTTTTACATATTAAATCATTATTTTATTAAAGTATTTTTAGTTTTAAAAAAAATTAAAATTTTCAAAAAAGGGCATTCTAATCATTTACCAATATTTCATTCCAATTTCAAAACTACATTCTGTAAATCAAACAGATAGATTCCAATCCCTTAAAAGATTTCATTCCAATGTCTGCCAACCAAACAGGTGATCAAACATGACAACATTTCATTCCAATTTCTTCAAAGTCATATTTCTTTAACAAAATCTATTACATCCAAAAAACATTCTGCAAACCAAACGCAACCTAAATATAAAATGGAATTGTAGTGATTGAATGAAAATGGTTACATGGAACACCTATCTATACTAGACTAGAACAATAGAAATTACCAAACTACCTTAACACTAGTCTAATACTCTAATAATATGTATAAAGTCGGGTTCAGATGAGAACAGTGACCAAATAATAGAACACGGTAACGGTCAAATCATATGTGATTCTTGTAAACTTGCATGCGACCAATTCGCCTGCACAACTCTTGTTTTGAGCGGGCTCTGTAATCGCATTTGATTTCAACAGAAAATAACATTTGATTTGGTCATTCTTGTGTTTTTTTACATTGTTCTTGTTTAAACCTCCTTATGTGTGTGTGTAGCGTGAATCAGCCATTTCCTTTGCTTCCTCGATCAAACACCATGGCACTGCACTGATATTTCGTTTGCATTACGCCTTTTTGAATTATGCATTTAGTAAGTACCAAAAGTTTTTATTTTATGGAATATAAAAGCATCATCGTCGAGTTTATCATGAATTTGTGATTGTATAATTATTGGATTGAAAAGTATTAGACTCAAATTGCATAAACCGCACCAAACTGCACTGCATTTTGCAGTGCGGTTTTTGCGATTTGAGGCATATGCCCTGCAGTGTGGGAAAATCTTCAAACCACATATGCGGTGCAGTTTGCCGTTTGACCCTAAACCGCACCAAACCGCACAGCAAGCATTCTAAGATTGATGGTTCTTAAAAAATATGCTTTAACCCTTAAAGTTTAAAATGGAGATGAAAAAGTTATCATGGGGTGGCATAGAAACCTAAGTGATTTATATTGATTTACATAAAGTGTTACTCTCAATAGTCAAATATTGTGACGCCAAATTATGTCAATCTATATCTTAAAGGTATATCATAACATGTGTTTGAAGGTGGAAGAGATCGATGATGCTATATAAAAATAACATGGTATATAATATTAATTTAGGAAAAATTATGATTTTGTGTCTAGGAATATTAGGAAAAACAGTTTTATATGAATTATTAGTATTTCTTAAATTCAATGTTATTTCTAAGGGAAAATTGCATCAAAATGGAACTAACTTTCACCTTATTCCTATTTTGGGGAACCAACTTTTAAAATTTTTATTTAAGGGTCTCTATCAAACTTTTTGTTTATTTAAGGGTCTGGTTGACCTGTTGAACATGTAACAGGTAATTTAATATGACTTGGAAGAAAATTATTTAAACAAATATTATGTAGAGATTATTTTGACAAAGTATCATTATAATTAAAACAAATCAAAATGAAGTCCGCTTCACGTCTCCTACCTCAGTCGCAATCTTGCCCCTTCCTCTTCCTTCAATCGTCGTCGTCCCATAGCCTCCTGCCACTGTAGCTTTTTGCCCTCTCCAACAGCCGTTGCCCCTCCCTCTTCCTTCAATCGCAGTCGTCCCATAGCCTCCTGCCGCTGTAGCTTTCTGCCTTCTCCGACAGCCGCTGCCCTCTCCGCATTTTATATTTAATATTTATTTTTTATTGCATCAATTAATTTTTTCTATTAAAAAAACGAGATTTGGAAACATCTTTCAATTTGATATTTGATTTTTTTTTATTTAAAAAACGAGATTTGGAACGAAAAATAGATTTTATTGCATTAATTTTTGAAAAAAAAAACGAATTTTAGTTAATTTTATATAATTATTTTGCAATTTTAAAATATGACGTGAATTTAAAATAAAAAATTAATATGACGTGGAATATCTTAGTTGGTAAAAGGTCTGGATTATGTCAGCATTAACAAGTTAACAAGTCAACCAGACCCTTAAATAAACAAAAAGTTTGATAGAGACCTCTAAATGAAGATTTTAAAAGTTGGTTCCCCAAAATAGAAATACGGTGAAAGTTTGTTCCATTTTAATGCAATTTTCCCTATTTCTAATGATAAAAACAATATATTGAAAAAATAATACTTATTAAGAGCCTCTTTTTTTTACTTCTCATCCAGGGCTTATAAAATATCAGAAACGGACCCGGTCGGAATGGACAAAAGGGAACACAAATAAAACATAGTTGACATTTTAAGTTCTCGGTTTTAAATCGAGATGCACACTGAGAGCATCACACGGACACGTTACCAGTATTTGTAAAAATGACATCTTTTTTTTCCTTTCGTTACTCCATCCACCCCCAAACCCTACATCTTTTAGTAGAATATACGAGACTTGTATTAACTTTACATTTTGAAAATTTTCTTTCATTTTAACAGAAAAAAACCGTAAAACGTCAGCTTTTGATCTATGAAACCAATGTACACTTGTGTAGAATCTAACTCATCTTCTGGTTATACCTTCATGAGGGACACCTTTTGCTTTGAAAATCTTCCGACAAAAGCTGTTCAAACAGGTCATTCAACCTCGTTGCACCTGGGCCCGGCATGAAAACCGAATCATCACCACGAACCGAACAAGGGTCTGACCCATGGTCCGAGCCGCCAACGCACCATGCACCACGAGCAAACCGATGAGTACGGCCCAGAAGTTCTTGATCGATCTTGTCCAGAACCACATCGTCTTTCGCAAACTTCCTAGCAAACGGTGCGCTGCTATTGACCATTTTTTCAAAGTCTTTGATCGTCAAGTAACGTGGGTGCTGCTTCGGAGGATAGTCCCATGCGATATAATGAAGATCGTGGCTAATTGCGGTGTTAGTGAACTCCTCGGTGTTGCAAATAACGGTGTGAAAGTAGCCTTCTGGGGAGGATACAAAGTTCGTGTAGTACATTAATATGGTCCTCGGAAGATTGTCCCATCCCCATATACAATATTCCACGAAAGATCGTGTTAGCATTCCCCATGCTGAGCCTGTAAACAATATATCCAACTAATTAAACCAAACCAAACCAAATGAGTCTAGTTTATCCCACTTGAAGGTGGGGTCGGAAGTAAGATGTATGCAAACCTAACCTATACCATAAAGAGTAGATCGGTTGTTTATGTATATATGCAACTAACCAAGATAAACTCGGTATACCCCACCTGGAGGTGGAGTCTTGGAGTGGGATGTACATGGACCTGACCGCTACCTCAAAGAATAGAACGGTTGTTTCCATACATATACAACTAATTAAACTAAACCAAATGAGCCCAGTATATCCCAACTGTTGGATGAGTCTTGGGTGGGATGCAGGCAGACCTAACCTCAACCCAAAAGTAAGAGCGGTTGTTTCCACACATATACAACTAATTAAACCAAACCAAAACAAGCCCAATATATCCCACATAGAGGTGCAGTCTGAAGATGGGATGTATGTAAACCTGACCTCTACTATTTGGGAGTAGAGTGGTTGTTTCTGTACATATATACCTAATAACGTAGTGAAAAATGGTAAGTGGTCGCCGCATAGATGGTTTGACCTAAGAAGTCAAAATGAACTTAGCAACCTAAGCCTATTTATACCCGAAATTAGATGTCTTACCGGTAAACAATTTGAAGGACGTAGGAAGAGACCTACGTTGTGAAGTGATTGCAAGATCTGATTTCTTGGACAAATAAAGACCTGGGTCGACGATAATGGGCTTCGCCCTCTGGTTCCTGCAAAAACAAGCATATACAATTATCATTGTCTTTTCACAAGCCGGGGGGGTCCTTATGAAAACAACTACTTTACTCTTTGGGGTAAAGGACAGGTCTGCATACATCTCACTCCACTGACCCCACCTCCACCTCCAGGTGGGATATACCGGCCCCGCAAGAAAAGAGATTATACCAAAGCAAAAGCATATCAGGTATCTACTTACAATTTCCATCCTGTAAGCTTCGTATGTTCGATGAAGTTGAGTGTTCTTGACAAATTAGAGAAAACATGAAGCAAATCTGCACGATCAAAAACATTAAATAAGTACACAATTTATTTAAATTGGCAAAGAAGGGGGATTTGACTCGGGTCAAGGACAGACAGGATACAAGACGACTGTTTATCGAATATCTAAAGAAAACCGATTCGAATAGGATGCCACCGTTCAGGGGCGAGTCTTAGGGAAATCAGTAAAGTTTAACAGATCAAGTTACAAAAACAACCCTTTTTGCATACTGCAAGGGAAAGATTCCGTTCACTGTCCTCCTAACTGTCATGAAGCTAAGGACCACTGATGCATCGGCGTATCTTCTTTCACAGTTTATCAATGCTTTCACTTTATCACTCACCCAAGAGTACGTAACATTCAAGTGACACACTTCTCACAAGCAGGGGGTCTTCACGGAAATAGACGCTCTATTGTTTGAGGCAGGGATCAGGTCTGTGTACACCTTACCCCCAAACCCCACCTCCGGTTCGTGGGATATATTGGGTTCGTCTGGTTTGGTTTTAAACAGTCGATATGCCTAAGCTCATGTAGCATATTAGCCAAGGGAAGATATGGTAAGTTATATTAGTGGTTTTATCACCATCACATTGCCTCTCCGAATAGTTCTATGTACTATAAAGCCATGTTTGGCAACCATAAGCTAGCTTATTTTTGAGCTTATTGAAAAAGTCTCGTTTAATTAGCCATTAAGTTACCTTATAAGCCAGCTTATTGAGAAGCTACTTCAATGTGATAATACAGCATCAATAAGAAAGCAAGTTATGAGTTGAATGACAATAAACCAAACAACTAACGATAAGAAAGTTTCGAACTCACCATCTTGTGTCACAAGCGGATAATCCGAAGCACTGAGATTAATAAACCAATCCCAATTCGAGCTCTCCTTCAACAAAATCGCGATTGCTTGAAGGGTCGTTGCAATCATTGTTGGACCCTTATAAGTCACCAAATTAGACTGAGCCATCACCCTAACATTCTCGACTTCAGAAAACGTCGGATCGTTCTTAACAGCCATCGTTAACTCCATCCTTTCTCGAGGTGGAGCTTCAAGATCCATATGCAAAATGTACTGATTTCTTGGATGATAAACAGCTTGCAAAGTTCTCATCATTCTTTTGCTATCACCCTTTGTACCCGAAATAAGGTAGGCCAATCTAGGAGCTTTTTCTTTAGGGAATTCACTGGGTTTCTCTATATTCATCTCAACAAAATACCCACCAGAATCATCTGATTTTGCAAAAGAAGCATCATCTAAATGGGATGAATCTTGATTGTAGGATGATGATGAATAAACCCCAAAAAGGGCAGCTGAAATTAGAGTAATCCAAACAAGCAAACTCACAAAAAAGGGGATTAACCACTTTCTATCACTATTGTATATCCTCCCTGAATAAATATTAGCATGTTTCTTGAAATTCTTACCAAAGATTGACATCTAGGGCTTCAAATTGACGAAAGATTCGATCTTTTTGAATCGAAAACACATCAAACCCTTGAATACCCCCAAAATCAAACACACCCAAGTGCCAGAAAACAAGAAAGATCAATCTTTTGCGATAGAAAATCAAAAACGATGAACCTGTTGTGAAGAAATGAGTTGAATTCGAGTTGACTGAAGAATCTTTGACCTTCGGACAAGGGTTTTCAATCGATTGCGAAATGAACAGAGTTTGAAAGATTGGTTGAGTTTCAGTGGGCGAAAAGAAAAGGGGGAATGGTGGGTGGGAGATAATTTATAAGTAAATGGGAGTAGATGATTGCTTCGATTGAGGTGGAAGGGACAGTGGAGAACAACATCAAGAAGCCTTCATCTTTATAAAAACTATTTTGAGTTGAACATTGGTATGGAGTAAGGCATAAGTTGAAATTAAAATAGACTTAACTTGTAGATTAAGGCGTTCAAATTGACTAATGACCCCTACATTGTGTTTTGTGTTCAATCGGGTTTAAACCCAACAATGGCATGAAACCGAAAGACTGTGGAAATCGGGAATCGGACAATGAACTTTGACTAGAATTTTGGACTTGTTTTAGGGTTTGATTAAGATATACTACTTACATAAATGACGTCGTTTTGTTAAGTAAAAAAGGAACGGAAACTAAATTGATAGTGAAATATAGGTATTGGATCATTTCAAGAACTGGGTTTTTTGTTACTATTTAAAAGGAGTATCAGGTAAGACATTTCAGTTTTAATACAGTTATAGTTTAATTTATCGGTTTTAGGATTTCATACCAAATTTTGCACATTATAACTTATAAGAATAAAATAAATCATTCAAACATGTCATTTAATGCAACTTAATGACATTTGAACATAATTAAATTCATTTTTAAAATAAGAATATTCATTTGAAAAATAACACGTCACCAAATATAAGATATTAATGTTAAAGAGTAACGGGTGTCATCATGTCTTAATATAGCCAACTAGTCATATACACTCGATTCTCTTTTAAACTTATCCCTATGTATGATTATGAGATGTTTGGGATTGCTTATGAAAACTGCTTATTGACTTATTTCGGTATGATATTGATATTAAACTATTTTTAGTGTTTGGATGGAGGGAAAAGAAAAATGTGTATATCGGTGTCGAATCGCTAATAAAGAGTTTTTGATAAGTTACTTCCCTTTAACTTATGAGATTCAGCTTATTAGGTTTGAAAACCAATTTACCTTTTTCACCCTCATACGCTTCCTTCCTTTAACCAAAAACTCTCTAATACGTCTCCTTCCTCAAGCAACCAATTCATCAAGGGACCTTTGACCATTCCTCTGAAATCGAACCAGTTCTAGAAATTGAACCAGATTTCTTGCTGTGATTTCTTCTCCATCAATAGAAATCGCTCGAGACCTTCATCTACAGAAATTGAATCACACCTTCGATCGAAACCTTCTACCAGTTCCTACAGAAATCGAAAAGGGTTTAGGGTTCTTCCTTCAGGGTTACTTTCTGAAAAGGGTTTAGGGTTCTCCCTTCAGTAAGCGACCTTCGAACACATTTCCTCCTTTTTCATGTCTTTTTTGGTCATTTTACATGTATAAGCAAAATTTATCAAACAACTTATCAGCTTATTATGTTTTGGTACCGCTATAAGTTAATCCAAATTTATCAAACACTAAAAACAACTTATCAGCTTATTATGTTTTGATACCTTCGAACACATTTCCTCCTTAAGTTGCTTAAATAAGCAATCCCAAACACCCTCTGTATACGCACATACAAATAAATTATTTATGGGTTTTTTCTATTAATTGAGTCCAAAATACTACAACTTTAACATTTGGCTTTTTTCTAAAAAAATACATAAAATTTTTGGCTTGTAATTTTACAATTACATACAACCAATAAGCTTTAACTACAAATACTCTAAATTTTGTTTATTATAATATAATTTAATATCCAACCATTATTAATTAAATATTAAAATTAAAAACAAACATTATTCAATAATTAAATAAACAAATCTTTTAAACTCATTAGAAAATAAAAATAAACGCGCAAATAAAAAATTATTGAGATTCCGTCTTCAATCACATCGTTGGCCATAAAGCAATCATACCCAACAACCAATTTTCACAAATTCAAATGTCTACTAATTAATTAACACCAATATTAATCAACACTCCCACCACTTTCAATTACTCTTTTTTATATCGGTTTCATATTCATCATAATCAGATAAACGTATATTTAAAATTAAACAGGATGAATAATATCTGAAATTAACTCTTAGATCTTTTATTTAGGGTTAAATGCATGAAATAGCAACTTACTTTCATAATTTTTCTTATTATAGCATTCTGCTTTTGTTTTTCTTTATTACAACAATGTACTTTCAAATTATTTTTTATTAAGGCATCGTACTTTAAAAAATCTACCCATTATAGCAATGGGTAACCTGTTACCTTTTAAACCGGTTAACCCTTTGACTTTTTTTTGTGGCTTTAATGAGGTGATGTGGATGGCACATCATTTTGATGACTTAATTAAAATAAAAATAAAAACATATTTCAAATTATTATTAGTGATTTTTATTTTCCATTACTATGATTTAAAAAAACATTTAATTTTTTTGACTTTTTCTTATTAAGTTGCATGTAAATTAAATATTCTATAGTAAAATATTTCTTAAATAAATATGCTACATTATTTTCGAGATACTTTTTTTAATAAAAAAGTTACACTTATTATTTTATGTTGTTAAAAAAATACATATCTTTTAAAGTTCTCTCTAAAATGTTTACGAAATAAATTGTGTTCAACAATTTTTTAATTTTGTTATATTAATAAATAATTCAAAAAAATCTAATTAATTTAATATATTTATAAGTTTTTGAACAAATATGATATATTCTTTAAAATATAATTTTTTTGGGTAAAAAAAACAATTCTTATTTTATTTTTTCGAAAAACACATTTTTTGAAAAATATTAACGAGATAAGTTGTCTTATACAAGTTTTATTAATATTGGTGTATTAATGAATAATTTAGAATTTTTTTAATTCAATTAATATATTTATTAAATAACATGTAAAATATATAAATATTAAAATTAGATGTATATTATTTAATAAGAACTAGTAGATGTTATAATAAAATAATTTTGAAAATACAATGTTGTAATAAGATAATCACGTACATATGGACAATGAGGTGGCATGGAAACCTGGTACAATGAGTAAATTTAAATCAAAAGGTTACCTAATGCTATAATAAGTAAGTTTTTCAAAGTACAATGTTCTAATAAAAAATAGTTTGAAAGTACATTGTTGTAATAAGAAAAACTGGAAGTACAATGCTATAATAAAGAAATTTATGAAAGTAGATTGCTATTTTGTGCATTTTACCCTTTTATTTATCAATAATGTACCTCTGTATCAGCCACACCAATACACCAAAGGCAATAAAATTTATAGTTTTATATTGAGTTGTGTTTCGTTGTTTTAGAACTTGAAAATATATTAACCTAACCCAAATAACTATTTTTTTTGTTTAATAAACCTACCGCAAAACCGAAAAAACATATATATAAGTTGATATATTGTTTTAAATGCATGATCTTCTAACAGATTTAAGACTAAACCGTATAAAATATGCATTTTATTTTACGATGCGGTATTTTGTTGTTTGAGGCATCCATGGTGTGATTTGTGGTTGGGAAAAATGTTCAAACCACACATGCGGTTTAGTTCGTGGTTTTGGCTATAAGTTGCAGCGTACCGGGAATACACCTAATAAATATAAAGAAAATGACTTAAAAAAACTTTTTATAAAATGCAGTTTAAATTAATAGACCTTTTCAGACGGTAAACGTTTCTTTGAACATGGAACATTGAGCTTAAAAGGCAGAGGTCGAATTTATTTCTCTCGATACATAGAGTCGTGTTTTATAGAATTTATGAGAATTGAAATGGTAGGTCGGCGGTAGTGTTGTGTGGCTTCAACTGAAGCCACGATCGTGTTGATTCATCAAATCTATGATATAAATAGAGAGATGATGTCATTTATAAAAAAAAGCCCTCAAAATCTTACAAAAATTTATAAGAAACAGTGAGACGTTGACAACAGTGACGGACCCAGAATTTTTTTTAAACGGTGGCACCATTTGAACATAAGAAAAAAAATATAGAAATTTTTTTTCAAATTGTGACACTGTTTGACTATAAGAAACAAATATAAGAATTTTTTTTCAAACGGTGGCACTATTTGACTAAGAAAATGACACTAACATGATTTGGACTTGGGTGTGGGGTGGAATAAAAAGCTTGCAAACCAACTTTACCAAATAAAACTTGTTCTCATTGTAGTTTCAAAATACATACGGTGGCACACAAGAAATTAATACGGTTCCACCGTTCACGAAACCTTAATTTTTTACCCTTCGGCGGAAAAACGATACGGTGGCACGTGCCACCCATGGCACTTAACTAGGTCCGCCTATGGTTGACAAATAAGCCATCATGGTCGTGTTTGGCCAATAGCTTGAGGCACATTTCTACGATGATTTTGAATCGAATGCAAGTATTTATGGTCAATATTGAGTCCATAGTAGTTTGATGTAGCAGTCGTAAGCCACTAACGGCTCTGGGGCCAACGATTTAGGTTGTCATCATTTGTAATGGGTGGAAGTTCGTTCTTTTATAAAATCCAAAATTATATGTGGGAGTTTTAAGAGGTATTAACGGCTGATTTTTACACCTTGAGATGGGTGATGTACTAACATATCTCATTATTTACAAAAAAAAATGAATCAGGTCGTGTCAATAGCATCAAGTCATAATCGTGTTGTGAATCACGGTTGCACGTGGGGTGGGGCGAACTAAGTTCACATTGTAGAGAACCAGGTCGTGTCATTACAACAAAATCATATTATAGGACGTAAAAAATGTCTAAGTGTAGGTATTTAGTTTATATGACCAAACAATTGTACGTCATATGTAAAAACGTTGCAAAAAGTTTTTAGGACCATTTTTGATGTTTTAACAAAAATATAATTCAAAAATGTCTTAAAAACTTGTTAAAACATTCATAAACTTGTTGCGACTTTTTCACGTAGATCATATAATTGTTTGATCCTATAAACTTAAATGTTACAGAACGATTTATTATACTAATAAACCAGAGTTGTTAGTGTGTTACTGTTACGTATTGGACTATTGGGCCGATGCCAGTTGGAGTGTTGGGCCACAACGTGTTGGGCTAAGTTTATACGTAGGTTGGGTCGGATCATGACGTTGACCCGATCCATATGTTTATGATTCTCTAAAGCCTACAACTAGACAAGTATTTAAACTTCTCTTTTGGCCCTAGTTAACAATTTAATTTTATGAACAATAAATTTTGGTTTTGATTTAAATTAGAGTAAATTATTAATTTGGTCAGATAAAAATAACATTTTTTGTCGCTACAGTTTTGTAATTATAAAATGATCATCATGGTTTGCAAAAACGTTTGCATTTGGTTCATTCCTTTAATGACCGTTAGAAAATTCCGTTATATAAAGGGCATTTTTGTTAATTTTATCAATTTTTTGGCATTTACACAGTAAAAATTGATTTTATGATCTGGTCCTTGTGGTTTTTGATTGAGTAAATGATAAAAGAAATCGATAAAAAGACGAAAATAACCTTCATTTAACAGAATCTTTTAACGGTGAGAGGGATCAAATTCTGACGTTTTTACAAACCATGATGACCATCTTATGATTTTGAAACTATGACAAACTACAGGGACCAAATTTGTAGTTTATTTAAGTTTCCTGAAGCTACTTTTTAACAACCATACTAAAAATAGAGAGAGAAAAAGAGATAATCTAGAAATATTCAAATTTGGAGAATTTTCTATAACTTAGGTGCCATTTACCAAACGTTTTGCTTACCAATTCACTTTACTTTACCGGATGAATATGACAATGACTAAAAATCTTACCCGGTTAGAGCAAAAGTAAGAATCGAGAGTCTTACCTGGTAAGTGAGGACGAGTACTCTTACCATGGTTAGCACTTATCGGGATAAATTGTTGCATACGATGCGTCTTAGTGAATAAAATCTTACACGATAAGGCGATAGTGTTGAATTTTATTGGTAAGTGCTTACCGGGTAAGTGTTTAGGTAAACAGCCCCTAAATATTGAGAAGAGATATATTATTCTGATTGTCTTTACCAATAAGGTTGAATGTGTTATATATTTTTATAAAGTTTAAAAAAAAATACATTTGGATGATAAGTTTATTTAAGTATTTTAATAAATGTAAATAACGTGGAAAATACTAAAATAAAATAGTTGCTGGAATTGGATTTAATTTTTTTATTTTTTTTATTTTTAATACTTTATTTTAGAAAAACTATAACATGGGGATGTTGTAAAATAATATTTTGGCAACCATTTCAAGTATTCGAGCTTTTGAAATTTATGTAAAGGCTCGTAAACTTTATGAAGTTACGTTTTGGCCGTGAATTTAAGATTTTGTGACATTTTAGTCACTATTTAACTGCAAAATGTATAAAATTTATGTTTCTGCCAAGATAATTTATCTTTAATTGAGTACAATGTATTTTTTTTAATCGTTTCTAATTTCTAGAATACATATTATGGATGTAATTTGGAATATATTGTGGAATTTTTATATGATGATACGAAATGGTCGATCTGAATGATGGATGGGGAAAGTTTTCGATGTTGTCAGTTTGAAGAAACTTGTAATGAAACGGAGGAAATAAGATGATTAAATACAGAGTAAACTATATTTTTGGTCAATGTGGTTTGTTAACAATAATCACTTTTGTTTTTCTGTTTTTGAAATTACGGTTTTCATCCCTATGAATGGTGATTAATTGATAGTTTGCCTTTCAAGCTAATCTGTTAGTAGTTTACCGTTAAGTATGATGAACTAAAACAACAATCGAATGGTTAAGATTTGTTGAGATGCTCAATAGATTATTATCGATGGTGTAAAGTAATATCAGTGTCAAGATACTCAAAAGATTATTATCGTTAACACGCAGACATTCTTAAAATATGAGGAGGCTCGATATAAGTTAAGCATGAAGATAGACGTCTTCTTTCGTTTTTGGACATCGAGTAAAACCAAGTTCATGGGTTTATTATCTTGAATCTGAACAGATTCATAAGATCTTTTTTTTTACCTCCCTATACCCTTTTATGTGGCTAAAAAAGGGTAAAAAGAAAAGAGATGACATGATCTCTCTCATTTTTGCTAAACAGTGAGCCTTTAGTTGATGTTCTATGACGGGTTATTTGATATAACTTGTTATGGAACCTCAACTAAAGGCTTCGAATAAAACTTATGCATACTTCTCATATTTGGCAAGACTTGAACTACTATAAGAGGTTGTTTGGCAATTGTTGAATGATTTGGTACATAATAATTAAGTGGTCAGAATCATTAAGAGGCTCTCATGATATAATGCAAAATGAAATATAATTGTTCGGTAATTATGTACAATGAAATTAGGGCTCTTAATGGTTATGAGAGATCCAGAATACAAAATCATTCAGAGAGTTTTAGAACCATTAAGAGACAAACTTTTTTTTTGCCAAACAAGATTCACTTCTTAACGATTCAGAGGTTGCCTCTTAATTGAACTATTAAGAGGTAAACAAACAACCCCTAAGAAAGTGGGGTTATCGAGCATCGTTGGACATGTCATTAGTATGTTCTCTTGATCCACTTCATATCCTCATAAAAACAAATTTTTGTGTCCAACCTGTCTTTATTTTGCAAGTTCAGTTATGTCTGTAAACAGATGTCATATACATGGATAAAACAGTTAAAACTTTCACTGTTTTTATCATTAAATAAAATAGAATTTGGAAGGTGTGAATTAAATATGTTTAGGTATTGAATTTATGTCTTGGTCATAATGCATGTGATGAAGACCTCAAGTGTACAACTTGAATTGTAACATGTTCTTGGTGTCTTTCTCTATCACCATGGTTGTAGCATTTAATGTCATTCCCCCTTTTCTATCCAATTTGGTAATACCCTTTTATTATTTTAATCGTTTTTATTTAATTAATAATAAAACGAACGAGTACAGATATATATATTTCATCGAGCTCGATTTTTTGGAAGGACAAAGAATGTGCAAATTGTTTTCATGTATCTTTCGTTTTATAAGAACAGACGATGATAGTTATATATTAGACCAAATTAAAATGTTATATTTTTTGACAGGTTATTAGACGTTTATAATTTTTCAATTTGCCAGATAAATAAATAAAAAGATTTATCGATCAGACACTTATACTTTATCACATAATTTTTGTTTAGTTTTAATGTTGGGGCAGGTTTTGTAATCCCCGACTCCGACCCCGGTATTTAGTAACATCCCTCGGCCCCCTGCAGGTACGGTAATTAACATTTCGTCCCCGGTCAAACTCCTGTCAAACCCCATGAACAATATCTGTTAGTTTGAGTCTACCAGGGATCCTCGGCCCTAGCCCCAACCCCGGTTTAAGTAATAGCCCCCGGCCCTGGTTTGAGTCTATCAGATATCCCCGGCCCTGGGACCCGTTTTAGCGGGAAATCCTCATCCCTATTTGGATCGGATAAGTCGGGTTCCCCACTGGGTCGGGACAAATCATCGTCCTTAAAAAAAGGTAATGTTATAAGTGGTTAGACATTGATTATTAAAGAATACATATTCAATGAATGGATATTTTTGTTATATAATTCCACTCAAAAGTCATACAAGTTCAACTACATTTTCATTTATTTTATTAATATTTTGAAATTTTCAAGCAAAAATCTAAGGGAAAATGTGTGGTTATTAATAAAATATTTCTAAAAACAATACTAAAACATAATAAGTCAAAATAGATGTAACAAATATTTAATAAAAAGACAGTCTGATCATTTTTTATTTGTTAAAGAATAAAAAAACAAATTTTCGATGAGTCAATCATAACCCCCTCCTCTTCCCTCGTATGACTGCCAACGCCATCCCCGTTTGATCTCTGCCCCCAACTATATTCCTTCGCTAACTGCACCCTCATCGAGGCCCAGCTCCAGTGAACTCCAACCACTAGTCCACGACTTTTATTGTCCTTGTGTCGACTACATCGTTCACATGCAAGAAAGGAAGGGATCATAGTGGGGTCTGGGTTTTGGAGACCCGTCAAATCCTCCATGGATGATTTATCAGGTTTCTTTGAGTTTGATTTGTGTGGGTTTCAGATACCTTATGAAGTTGAGGTTTAAATCAAGGGAGAGGCAATAGGGTGGCCGAGAGGTTCTAGACAATGAGAGGGATGATGATATTGGGGACCAGACACATACGGAAGACGACGTCTCTCGTGTAATATAATATAATATAATATAATATAATATAATATAATATAATATAATATAATATAATATAATATAATATAATATAATATAATATAATATACATCTTAGCTTTTCTAATAGAAAAGGAAAATGAGTGAAAAGATAAATACACCTGGTAAAACGATTAACAGAAGCTTTGAATGGAGTTAGTGGCAGGAAAAGATATAAATCACCCCACCCTTTTCCCATAATTAGTTCATTTTGAAGACTCGTAATGTTAAAACTTGTAAACCGCATGGACCAAACATGTACTTCTTCCTCTGTTCCAAAATAAGTGTTCATAATTAAAATCACATACAATTGTTTTTTTATTAATCTGAATATCCAATCCGTTATGCGAGCTGACTAATCCCAAGACGACCACCTGCTTTACAGATAGCCCGGAGTCACTTCATTTGAACCTCCGTGGCCACAAAGGGATTTTTATTCCTCCTTGGATTTGAACCTGAGACCTCCTGGTACTTTTGACCTTTGAAGCAAGCTCAAACCAATCAGACACCACCCTTCTGGTTTAAAATCACATACAATTTTAAACATACATAATTATTACATTTTTTATCAACCAAATTACTTATTTACCCTTGTTTAATCTTTCTATTCACAACTTTTAAATATTGGTACATTATTTAAAGGCTAAATTTGAGAAACATAAATATTTGTGCATTATCTATTTTTGAAACTTTACATTTAGTTTGGGACAAACATAAATAAAAATGTGGACACTTATTTTCAGACGGAAGTAGTATTTGACTCGTATATAGTTATATTAATGTTTATCAAAATAATGCTCCAAAACAAATAACTCAATAAAATTGTTTAAATATTAATAAAATATTTGAAATACATCTCAAATTATATATTACTCTATATTTAATGACAAAAAAGGACGTAAGTTTTAATGATCTTATTCGTTTTGATTGTATTAGAGAGGGAATTACGTATTTATGATTTATTTTTAGTTGAGTTAGTACTAATAGTATACACTTTAGACGATAACAAATGGTCTTTGACCTAGCGGTATGTGAGTCTTTGGCCTCCTATAAAGTCAGAAGTTTAAATCTCACTAAAGGTAAAAATGGTGTGTGAGTTTATTTGTTCTATTTGCTATATATAAAATATTATATTGCAAACCACCGGATGCAAAGGCCAAACAGTAACAAAATAAATTCCAGCAACACCAAAACTGTAATAAATTTGTGAATACTGATTACAAATAACAAAATTATATTTATCTTAAAATATTTCTTTTTAAATTCCTTGTAAATTGTAGCTTTTTTATCTAACAGAAATGACTTTGAAATTAACTGGTCTATCAAAGTTCAAACTCCGAGACTTCAAACCCCAAATGATACGACGAACACTAGCAAATGTGTAAATCTATGGCTACCAATGATGTGATCACCACTTCTGTAAGCGTAAAACGGTAAAAGTGATGATGAACTTCACTGATGACAGCTATGAGTTTGAAATCAAACCAGAGATGAGATATAATAGTAGATCAATCAATAAAGGATATAGAGCCAACACAAACAGATCTCCACAGTTTCGACTTTCAACTGAGCCAAAAATATATTTAGAATTAATGTTGAAATCAACACTAGAGCTAAATCAATCAACAAATCAATTTCATAGAATTCCGAAAATCAGATCAGGAGGCTTCGATGTCAATGTGTAATTGAATTCCGCAAATCTCTCTAATACTTCTAATCAGTGGTAAGATTTAAGAATGGCGCCACAGAAAGTACACATAACAGCTCTCCACGATTTCCAGTAGAACGGAACATGGCAGAACCTGGTGGCCGTCTTCATATCCGCGACGCTTGCTCCGCCTCCACATCTAGAACAAAGTCCGGCCGCCGGTTTGCTCCGCCTCACTTGACGAGTTTGATCCACCAAAAAGCAAAAGCAAACCATTTCTTCTCCTTGATTTTGAAGTTTCTGTGACTGAATGGGATCTCCGGTGCGGTGGCGGTGAAGAGAAGAGAGTGAAAATTTGTGAAGTAGTTGGGAATTGAAGATTCCGTGAAAAAGTAGGGTACAACGGTTGGGGTATATATAGGCCTCAGCCTCAAGCTCCACCTTCGTGAATATATGGGCGCCAATCGTTGTTCTGTTGGTACAACATTTCAAAGCATAACGTACAACTCAAGATTAACTCATACATTCTCTTTTTGGATTTAATTCTTTTATTTAATTAATATCATAAAAATATTTATATAAATTTTAAAAAGAAAATATGAGAAATTGTTTAAACAATAAGTCATGGACGTTGACTTTTTGAAACATATGGTCATAAATAGGACCGATTTACAGTGGGAATTTCCAACTGTTTTGAATAAGAGAAGTCAACTGATCCTGAACGTACATGTGGCAGATGATTGTTCTTGCATTTACATTCGGAAGCCAAGTCAAACATTCGCAGTATGGAGTGCCAGTATTTCTATTTCTATTTCATGGGTATGGAGCTATTCCGGTTGGGTAATTGGTTAACGGGTTGACCCGTTTTTTTAAATATCAAAATAGTATATTCACTTTTTGATCACGATTTAACAAAATCTTGACTTGTTGACCAAAGTTAAAGTTTGAATGTCCATTTCAGACCCGTAGTTATTTTGAAAACAGGCAAACTAAGGTGACGTTTGTTTTTTTTAAGAGATGCTGAAGTTTGAAATCTTATTTCATTTCTAATTAATAAAAGATGATACTGAAGTTTGAAATCGGAATCAAGTTTGTTATTATAAACTGACAAATGTCTGAAGTCTGAAATCTGAATAAATAGTTTGTTTTTGTAAAATCAGATGCAGGCATTTTGCAAAATTCTCTTGATTTTCATAAATTTTTCATTGTCGAAATTAATCTCAACAATTGTTAACAGATGAAACACAATAAAAATCTTTCGGATACCTTTAAGACTGCCGATGCTATTGGAAATGTTGCTGTTAGTTTGTTTGAGAAAAGATCGATACTTTTGATAGAAAATAGATCGTTGACAGAAGTTCTTGTTTAACATTAATTTTATAAGCTAACCTATACATAAATAAATTATATACATATATACACACGCACATATATAGAGAGAAGAAGGTAGGGGGGTGCATTTTACGTAGGTAAGGTCTGCATACATTTTACCCTTCCAAATCGTACATTTGAATGGGATATAAATCGGGTCTCTTTAGTTTGGTGATCACATAAGCATTCATTGTCCCAATTGTTGGACAGTTTTCTGCAAAAAATAGTATGAAGAAAAAACTAGGAGCTAGTTATGCTTGATGCATAATGAATAAACTTCGTTTGCCGGTTTAAAATCCTCTATAAGAAGTGTCGTTTTCAGTCTACGTTATCCGTTTCAGAATGCTGCCATCATAGTCGACTTTGCAGCCTCGCGCTTCATCTCTGCTGCTTTCCCGCTGCCCCGGAAATACATGTAAACTTGCTGCAAATCATGTGAAACATGAGGTAAAGAAACGCATAAATGGAAACAAGAACGTGTTAAAACGAATACGAAACCGAATCTAAATCTGTAGAACCTGAATGACCCAAATGCTCATCACTGATTCAATAGCAAAGAATGCAAATCCAATGAAGTAAAAGATCTGCATGTTGAGCACAGATAAATGGTCTTAAACTCAATCAAACAAACAAAACTAAAAGAACCCCATGAACTTATAGCACGGTGTTCTGAAAAACTTACCCCAACGAAAGCATTAGAAGTAACCACATCAAGAGCCGGCAAAATTCCGCTATTACGTGTAAACGAGACGAGCATTAGCTTCACAATTGTAATCCAATTGAAACGAAACTCACGGTTACCAAACCCCTTTTTCATTCTATTAAAGTTTATTACCAAAAGGCTTACTATCCCGGAACGCTCATGTATATTGTTTGACATGTAACGTTTTCAGCCAAATTTTTTTACCAAAAACATTAATAGAAGAATGGAGTTGAATACATTTGTCAAGTCGGTTAAAGTTCTCGCACTATTTATGTTAAAGAGCATGAAGGGATATCGATTTCAAGTGATGGCTGAACCTTTAGTAAAAGAACAAGAAACTTACGTGAGAGATTTTCCTTTAAAGATGATAGGAGGAGCAACCGCAGCAAATACACAAAATGCGATATGAAACTGCAAGAAGAATAGATTCGATATCTTATGCCAACAAATCTATTTGCAGAGCTGCAAACAAGGTTTCGAGGACGGAGCTTACCATGTAAGACAAAAAAAACCATCCGAACTTTATAGCGCTATCAGTTCTATCAAGAAAACAACAAAAAAATTAGAAACTAACTAAAAACAATTACTCCATCCAAAAACATAAATTCAACATTTGACTTTTTGGTGAAGCGGTATGTTTTTTGCAATCTGGGGGTCTTTTCGGGAATAACCTCTCTGACTCTTGAGACAGAGGAAAAGTCTGCGTACATCTTACCTCCAAAACCCTATTTCCGGGTTGAAGATATTGGGTTTGTTTGGTTTTGGTTTGGCAAAGCGGTATGTTTACTATTTCAATCAAAAACGCTATCATTAACTCTGACGGGTATCTCAACCGGTAAGATCTTGGATTTGCTTCCCAGCGATCACATGTTCAACCTGACTGTTATCAGGGGCCCATGAGATTATTAGAGTTTCGTTTTTTTTTAATTTATTAATACTAAAATACATTTATTACACTAAAAACCTGTTAAACATCGCATGTACTTTGGAACAATAGAAGATTTTTATGAAGCTAAATGATTAATACCTTGTAGCACGGTATAAAGGACGATACCACAATACATAAGCCCCGGGGACTCCTGATATCAGATAGATGACAGCAAGAAACCAAATTGTTGGACCTGAAAAAAAGGGTAAGATTGTAACAATGGCACATTAAAGGCACAAACCAAGCTGTGAAATTACTAAACTAACCTTCCCCTTTTATCCAGGCGATAGTCACTGCTACAAGATTCCATGTAAGGCACAGTACAATACCTGCAAAGCATCACTTCTCCTTTAATTTGAATCTAATTCAAAAGAATGTTTCATAACCAGTAAATGGAAAATCAACCTTTAGTAAAGCATGAAACCCAACAAAATTATGATATATTGCAACTATTTACATTAAGGTGCTGTTTGGTTGTTTTTGCATTAAGCCTTGTATGGATTGAGTGTGGATTAAGCTAAATTGGTGTTTGTTTGTTGAGCTGAATAAACTGTCTGAATGACATAAATTACCATTTTGCCTTTTTGTTCAATTAAGTGCTAAATAGAACACACTTGTATACAAGAATATAATGACAACATTTCAACGTTATTAATGTACTCTTTTACCAAACTATGAGCCAAGTCATATACTGGGAGGGGTCTAACTAAAAAAGTTATGTAAGAATAAAGGAAGGATGAGATCACATTTACATACCTAAAAAAGTTGTGAAAGCAACATATTGTACTTTCTGTAGATGGATAGGGATTTCGTTTGTGATGTCGTGATGAATAATAGGGAAAAATGGTGGCCAATTTTTTTCCTCGAGAACAATTCCAGCTGCAAGAATATCATTAAGAAATGTTACTGCGTTATGCTACCATATATAGATATAAAGAAAATTTTCTATATAAACAAATGAATTACATCGTGTGATAGCATCCTCCTTCCTCTTTACCTCCTGTATGTATACAAAGAATTATGTGAACAATGATGACATACTTATAAGTGTGAGAAGCAAAAACACATCATGATTAGCAACAGTGTATGCACATTAATAGAAGACGAAGAACACAATAATGTAAATATTTCTTTCTTTCTAGAATATTCATTTTGTGGGTCTCATTATATATGGTGTGAGAAGGATTGAAAATTTAAATGGTTACTGTTTAATTGATGGGAGGACAAATGAAGACGGATTCAGAAATATGGAGAACGGAGAAAATGGTATAATTGAATGGAATCTAAAAATTAGTAAGGCATTGCAACTAAAACGTTGTAGCACATGCGTACACACCCACATACATATATACATACACACAGAGGATCAAACAGGAAGTTGATCAATGTGCAAGAAGGTGAGAAGTTCAAAAGATCATATATAATTACATGTAATACGAACATTTAATCATATATGATTAAACCCATCCAAAGGGACATGGGCGAGTTAGTGTACGCAACCAAAGGTCGAGAGGAAGGTCGTCCGTGATGTGACTATTGATGCAACATGCGCTTAACCATACATGATTAAGTGTGCGTAAAACGTGTAATCATATATGACCTTGGAACTTCTCACCTTCTAGCCAATTGACGGCATTCTCATTTGAACCTAACCCTATATATACATAATATAGTGGGAAGTTCAAATAAGAAGGCTAAATATCATCAGAATGTAAGAAATGAAGGTTCATATATGTGAATCATGGGAAAATCCTTTTTAAGATGCATATGTGAACCATATGAATAATAAGTCAGTTCACATATGCATCTTGAAATAGATTTTTTTTCCCGAGTTTTTCAATAATACAACATATTAACTTTCCCTTAACCTCCAGTTCTTACCTTCTCACAATATTTAGCCTTTTCATTTAAACTGACCCCTACATATATACTAGAAGGGTACTCACACAATGCAGCGAGATGTATCTCAATTTTAATGTTTCGTTTTATCCTGTCTTTGTCGATGTTATAATACGGTTTTATGTGGTTTTGAGAAATCGATAATGTTCTTATTTTTGAATAAAACATAAATTTGAAGATATCATAAAAAATTTTAAAAAATATAAAAGTTCTAGTTTTTTGTGTAATTTCTTTAATTCAATTTTTTATTATTAGGTTCAATAACGAAGTAATTTAATTTTGATTTAATAATATAATTTTTTTATAAAGATAATAATTAAGTACTCCGTTAGAACTCAATGATTATCCTAATTATATTTTAGATTTTTTTATATTTAAAATGAGAAGTTTATCTTGTATTTGATTATCTTTATCTACAGTTAGTTACATTAATTCAAATATGAAGATTTAATAAGTGGTACTTATGAACAATTTACTTGTAATCTTGAATTTTAAGTAATATGCATCAATAAACAGTACATCATGCATAAAAAATGGTTTTTAAGAGTTTGTCAAATGCTTTATGATATAGTATAGATATATAGGTGGAGGTTCAAACGAGAACACATCCATTTTACAAAAAAGCAAGAACACCCTTATCACATGTGATAATACTCGTGAGGGGACCCGGTGGTGTGTGGACGACGTGTCCTTCGACGACTTAGGTCGTGCCAAAGGTCGTTTGCGTCTATGACTTTAGTATCACATGTGATTGATTATAGTACCACATCAAGAACACCCTTATCACATGTGATAATACACGTGAGGGGGTTTAGTGGTGTAAGGGCGACTTGACTCGCAACCTAGATCGTGCCAAAAGTCGTCCTTATCTCTGACTTAGTATCACATTTGTATCATATGTGATGGAACATATTAAAAGGGTGTTCTCGCATTCTCGTAAAATAAAGGTGTTCTTGTTTGAACCCTTCCCTATATATATTATATTTATTCTTAAATACAAGATGAAAGAACAAGCACCTGTTCTCTCCTTTTCAGTTCAGCCTCTTTGGCTTGGAGTTCCTTCTGCTTGGTTCTAAAATCCTAGATCCATACAAAGTAAAATCAAATATGATTGACCTAGCAGACAATCTAGTGGATAAACATTATCTTATAACCAATCAATAACATAATCTTACCTGAGCACTGTCAAGAGGGATATCAACGGTCGCACCACGACCATAGCCAGCAGGTTCTGGGGGAAGTGGTGACAGACTTGAAGTTGCAGGAGGAACACTTCCAGGAGTCTAATAATTCCATTATTAAAAGTAGAATTCTAAGAAATGTACAAATAAATGTAAATAGGCACCGACCATAGTAAATACCTTTATTAATACAAATAACTTATCTACTAATACAAACACAAAGGGAACATCCAAAAACTTGTCCACAACTTCATATTTTATAACATCAAGAAGAATAACAAGAAAATTTAGTGAAAAAAAGTAAACCATCACAATGGTTTTTGAGATATATACTTATATTACTTCAGAACCTCGCAACCACTTCCTTTAATGTCAAATTAATGAAGAAATAGAAGCCTAAATAACAGTGATGTAATTATATTATTGAGAGAGCAGTCATAGGACCACCCATCCGGAAGATTTGAGTAATTACCCCGTTATACTTAAGATGAGATTTTGACAATATCATTGAAAGGAACCACCCTCTCTCTCTCTCAACAATTAGAAATGATTGTATGGTTAAAGTAGTCAGCTGAATTAAATAAACAATAACCATCAAAGTTATCACCCTTTTTCTTCTGGAAATGAGTGAACGTCGTCTTGAAAAAAGAGAGGTTGTGAACTAACTACATGTTTATTCTACAGAATTAAATGATGAGTTTGATGGTAACTTTTCTTTGTTGCAGCTGATTTTCCCAATCATTTTGGTGCAAAGGAGATCATTGCTGGCTCTACAAAGTCAATTTTACGGACAAAACTTCATGAATAGGGAGAGTGTGAACTGATTACATGTTTATGCTAGATCACCCTCTGCTAGTCACTACAACCTTGACATGCAAAAGGATGCAATACAAAGTTGGAACCAACTAATCACATGCTTTACGTTGAAGTTAAAGCAAAGTTCTCTAGATTCCAATGTTGAATTCTCTCTTCATGAACATGGGGTACTTACACAAGAACTCAGAAACCAAAATGTCAGAAGTGGTTATAGGAAAAGAAAGCATGGTTACCACTGTAGGATAGTTCAACTGATGCTACATAAGTGTAATAAACAAGTATGTAGAGTATCGGTATAAGGTGCTTTTAACCCCATTACGTTCTATTGCTGTATGATTTATTTTCTATAGCCTCTTTGGAAATTCCATATGGGTTTTTCTTTTAATGGTATTTAGTTCTTTTGTGTTTATAACAAGTGGAGGAATCAACCGATCCTTTTTACAATTAGCTACAATTATTCTATTGCATTTTTAGCCTTCTGGGAGGTACAGAGACAAAATTTCCTTGTTTTCATGATTATGCCTTCTTTTTAAATAAGGAGCCAAATTTTCTGCCTCTGGTTAGTTGCTAGTGTGCAATATTTGAAAAACTGCCTGGGTCCTGCTGGATGAACTGGTCGAATATTTATGTGATAGAAAAACAAAAGAGATTACTTTGAAAGACCCTGATTTTAGAAGTTTGATACCTGTGATATGACAGTTCAACTGCACAACCTGATGAACAGTAGCAGAACAAGAAAACATACAAAGAGGTGTGAGTAATTTCTATTAGTAGAGGGCGGGTTGAAGTTCTTCAAAACAAATTGATTTTTTTTAAAAGCTTTATTAACTACAAAAATTGGAGGGGGCAACTGCACTTGCCAGCCTGCCAGGCCCTCCCTGGCTCCATCAATGTTGATGAACTGGAACAATATCCGACAGGCCACCCATTTAGTAAGAGAAGCTATGAACCATTTAAGAAGATCGGCATTTCTAGTAGTGAATCATTCGTTGAACGCTTTTGTATCTTATGTTATAATATTTGTCTTCCCATATTGTCTAAATATTTAAATATAAGTTAGTACATACATTTATGTCATCTTGACCTTACAGGTAAATAGCAGTTTGACCAGGATTGACTAGATGACCCATCCCACCCAATAACTTTTTCATGTTGAAGAACGCTCCGAATTCTTTTTAACTATTATCCAATACCATTTACCTATCAAAAAGTCAAGGTTTGAAGTGAGTATATCACTTTCACCATGATAACCAAGTAAGCCTAAAAGGTATCATATGCCTGATTGTATCCAAACAGAAGAATAAGGCTATGATGTTCTCAGCAGATAAGATATATAGAGGAGAGATAAAAGAAAATTTAAACCATAAATAAACCTACAAAGAAAGATGTGACCAAGGTATCCTACAACAACTCAAATGCCAGACGAATTGTTTTAACAAACGCCAAATTAAAACTAATGAGTATCTTACTGGCATATAAAATGCACCTCCACCATAATTTGATTGAGCAAACCCATTCCCTTGAGTGCCTTGATTCTGGCAAAATTATATAAAACAGAAAGATGCATACATGTCATAATCAAAGGCAAAAAATTAATAAAGCAATCACCCAACAATGTAGTAGAGCCGAAATTACAATTGATATAAGGTTATTTTGGATCTTGGTAGATGTAACTCTCTTTTTTGTTATGTTAATGTTATGTCAATATACTACCCATAGTTGTGAGATGTCCACAAAAAACATATAGAAGAACAATATTTTTCAATATGACATGATAAAACATAAAAGATCAAAAAGAACACGTCTGCAGAAAGTATAAAGGGGAAGGCCATATACTGGATGATGTTGTGCAATTTTGAAATCTCAAATACTAGACAGAAAAATGGATCTAACTGTCAAGTGCATGAAGCAACATTTGCAGCATGTTTCTGGTTTGGGTCAGGAATCTCCAGTAAAATGCTAGAATATCGATGCATCACACGTGTTATTTTACAAGACAAAACTAAGTTAATAAAAAAAATCATCAAAGTATTTAAAGTCGTACCAAAACAGTTGATCAGAGTTCTTGCTAATCAAACATTATTGTAATGCTATATCCTACAAACATCCACAAAGCTCTTTCTTGGTTCAATGGTTGATGGTGCATGACCATTCTTAGTTGGTGGGATGATTTATATGGTTAATGTTAAAGATTGAGACCAATAGACAGAAAGAATTTAGAGAGGAGAGAAGTCATGCAGTGTAATCAAGCAGAGGAGGAGAACGGAAAGTGAGAAGGAAGACAAGCATGTATGAATAAGAAAGTAGTGTAAAAAAGAAAGGAAAGAAGTAGGAAAGCAGAATGTCAAAACAGTAATTAATTGGAGAGCTAAAATGTGAATATTATATTTTTCAAGAACTACATACATAAGAGGTCCAACTATTGAAGCATTTTGTTTCCTTTTTGGACAAGCAAGTATTCAAAATCTTTAGAATAAGTATTTGGAATGATAAAAATGAGCCAAACTCTTCAACAGAACTAGCAGTTTCGTATTAAACCAAACTGAGTCAAGTTGGAGACACCTGATTTAGCTAATTCAAGCCCAAGTTCCTCTTTCTAGTTTAATAATTGGTATGCACTCGTTTATCCTGAATGCATGCACACATGCACCTAATTTGCACCCTGGATACGGCACACTAACTCAACTGTTGATGCTTCATATCCAACAATATCTGGATATGCATGACAGAAGCCATGCACACCAAGAGAGGCAATTAAGAGTTAGGCCAAAAGTTAGAAAGGGTAGAAATAATAATGAAGGAGATGATTGACTCGAGAATGACTATGGACACCTAAACAAAGATATAGAGGAACACAACTAGCATATCCAGCTGCACTGGGTAGGTTCTGAGGTTTAGAGACATCAGGAATCTCTCTCCTGTTTATTTACGCCTTCCAAAGGTCTATTGTCAACCCAATTGTTGGGGTATAGCACACCTAGTTAAGGTGCCTATTTTTGTTAAGAGTTCTTTGTGTCGGTTTTACCTTCCACTGCATTAAGCATGTCTACTCTGGTTTATGTTTAAAAACAGTTTGTTATTTGCTCAAGTCACTTCCACTAACATTTTGGCATCAAAGAGAGATATAAGGTTGCTCATGCACTATCAAAGATAGTGGCATGTTTCAGGAAAGAACCTAGTGCTAATGTGCTATGACCACATATATTCATTTTCTAAAAATCCAAATCAAGAGAAACTGTTTGGACCATATCTGAAGTTTTTAGAAAAATGTCAAAAATCTTACACTTTACACCCCTTAAGTTGAATGGTTGACAGACTAACACCTAAAATCACTAACAAGCTTGATTGTCTTACTTGTAGTGTTGCTATATTATTTTAAGCTTCAGAGATTTTCTGCAACGAGACTTCAGTTTGACTTTCAGAAAGTGTGTCAAATGTACAAAAATCATGACTTCCAGACAAAGCAGATTGAAGATTGTTTGATGAATTTATTGTTTTATCTCAAGTAAGTTCAAGCGATCTCACTGTGAAGAATGTTAATAGAGGCCTTAAAGTAAATTAATCTCTTTAATGGGTTTTTGAATTGGAAAAACGATAAAAATGGAACCACTTTCATATGCTTCCTATTTTGGAGAACCATCCTCCAGAAGCCCCATTGGTCTACAACAAAACATATCAAACATTTAAGAGACTTGGTAGCTGGTATAAGCATTAACCGGTTACCATTGCTAATGTGGATTTTCTTTTACTTGAATGCATGGAAATGGAAGATACTTTGGTCCAATCCTTATTTTCAGGAACCATCTTTCAAAAGCCCCATTTTGAGGTCTACAACAAGACATCTCAAACATTTGAGGGACCCGGTTACCAAATGCTTTATTATATTTCTTAATCTTTTTATCACTACTTGTTTCATTTACAGAAAGCGAATTTAGATAATGTTTGCTTCAACATTTAGGTGATCTTATTCCCCGGTTAAGGTTGCTAACAACATAAACCCTGGTGCACCAAGACTCCTCGACATTGCCAGGATGGAGGGTAGAAGCACTAGCTTGAGAATTTATTCCGTGTATGAAAAATTGCTGCACCTATTTTTGAAGGATGATATTTCTTTGCATTTCACAGACATTGTTTCTTTGACTCAAACCAATTGCTCCAAGGACCTAGGCCGACCCGTTTCTAACTGGATATAGTAAGCAACTATAGGTACCATTTTCTTTTTTAAGTTGGCATTAACAATTTAACACAATCACAAAGGGTACCCCAATTATAAATACTATCATCAACCACAATTAATTCCTAATGAGCTAAAAACCATCTATTAATGCTGCTCAAAACCACTACAAACAAAGTTCCAAGTGTTTGCATTGGCAAGTGGTTATTTGGTACACCAATTCTACCTTTAATGATCCAAATCAGATGGACAGCAGGAATTACGTAAATTTTATCTTCTTCCCCAATAACTATAAACCCCTCCCTCCAGATTTTGGATACTGCATTTTTATAGAAAAGCAGATTCAAAGAGACAATTGGGATTAAAAATTTAAGTTACGAATCAGGTGAAGAACACCGACAATCATATACCATCAATCTCAAGTCAAAACCCCAAAGACAAGATCCATAGATTGAACCACGCAGATCTGACAACAATTACGCACATAACTCATAAACCCATCATCATTCCACTCTAAATTTCACATAATTGAATAGAAAAGGAAAAACATAAACACCCAATTATCGATAAAGAAATTGGCATTACCGCAAATGGATTAAGTTCCTCTTCCTCGAATGGATTGGGATCGTAACGACTAGCCATGAGAGAAAAATGGGTTGAAAATGGAATGTGCGACAGATCTGGGATTTTAGAGAAGAAGAAAAAAGGGTTTCTAGTTGAAGAAGATGGGAAGCTGAATCTGTATACAAAATCGAATTATGGATCTGCCAGACTGTTGGGTTGCGTAGAATCAAGAATGGAAATTGCAAAAGGTTTTGGCGGGTGGCGACTAAAGAGGTTTACGGGGATAATACTTTTGAGATTTAAGCGTGAATTTAGTGAAACAAATTTCGGTTCACATAACAATTTTTTTAATTTTTTATTTAAATGTCAATATAGTATTGAAAAAATAAAAAGGATAATTGTACCAAAATGGAAACAATTTTCACCTGATTTTTATTTTGGAGAACCAACTTTCAAAATTGTCAGTTAGGGATCTCTATTAAACTTTTTTGTTTATTTAAGAGTCTGGTTGACCTGTTAATGCTGACATCATACAGATCTTTTGCCAACTAAATTATTCCACGTCATATTTTTTTTTTAAACTAATATTCTACGATATATTTAAAATAGCAAAATAATTATAGAAAAACTAGTTGTGTACCCGCGCAATGCGGCGGGAGCCATGAATTTTAACGATTTTGAAGTTCCACTGATTTTATAAGATAAGAATTAACGATGATATATGTTACACTTGGTCTTTACATATTAATACAATTTGAATAAATAAGAGTTATGGTTCCAATTATAGACTATCGATGAAAAAAATTGTATGACAGTTTAAAATCCAATATATTTAATCCAACATATTTAAACGACTCCACAAATGTGTTCGATTTACACCAAGAGCAAAGAACCAAGAAACTTGAGTTTTAAGATAAACACTCAAAACCAATAAAGAAAACTATAAATTTTACAGATCATAAGCCATGAAAAGACAAAAAAATATGGGTTTTAGAATGAAATTTCAACTGTTTACCCTCTTTCTTGTCTAGAAACTCAGATTAAGGTTGAATTAATACATGTATATATATATTTCAAAAAACCCAAGAACATATTAATTCAGTACATATTATATAGTGCAGTTTGGATAGCCTAACCCCAAAATATATAGTATATATATAAATAAATAACTATAAAAATATAAATCGTAAATATTAAAAATATTTTTTTACAGTATATATAATATATAAATACAATTTAGTCAAAAACTATTCAATATTGGACTCATTTCGAAKGTATTAACGAGRMGATTATAAWGGTGTAACTTGTTAAAATAAAAATGTATTTTTTAAAYATGTTTTAATTGATATACGATTATGTATGTTAATTTGATAAAGGTTTAAAATGAAACATTTAAAAGTAAAGGACATAAAGTAAATTAATTAATTAATTATAGAGGTATAAAGTGTAAATTTAAAATTATAATTTAAAAAAAATCGTGAGAAGGTGAGTGTATGTGAGAGAATGAGTGTATGTGAGGAGAGAAGGGGGTGAAAAAGTGAAAAAGTGAAAAAGTGAGTATAAAGGGTATTTTGGTCATTTAAAATTTTAAGACTTTAAGACTTTTGTTAAATTTGCTTAATAAGATAGTATAGATAACTAAAATTCATTTTTTTTCCAAAAATTATTGTAATAAAATCTATTTTTCATTCCAAATCTCGTTTTTTTTTTAAATCCAGATATCAAATTAAAGATTTTCTCAAAAATGAATTTCTTTACTCACAATTTGATATCTGAATTTTTTTTTTAAACGAGATTTGGAATGAAAAATAGATTTTATTACAATAATTTTTGGCAAAAAAACGAATTTTAGTTATTTTTCTATAATTATTTTGCAATTTTAAATATGACGTGGAATATTAGTTTTAAAATAAAAAAATTAATATGACGTGAAATAATTTAGTTGGCAAAAGATTTGGATGATATCAGCATTAGCAGGTCAACCAGACCCTTAAATAAACAAAAAATTTGATAGAGACCCCTAAATGACAATTTTAAAAGTTGATTCCCCAAAATAGGAATCAGGTGAAAGTTGGTTTCATTTTGGTGCAATTTTTCCAAATAAAAAATACAAAAGAACCCAAATTTTCGAGAAACAAATACCAAAGAGAGAATCAAAGCCCCGATAGTCACTCCTTCACTCACTTTATTTCCTTATTGATATGATGTGTCACGTGGTTCCTCGAGCGCCAGCCGCAGAGAGGAATGCCATCATAAAGTAGTTCCTCATTTCAGTGCTCACCCTTTAAATCTTTAGTAGGGGCCTTTAGTCTTTTGGTACCATTGCCCCGCCACTCCGCCTGTCTTCTTGTGGCCAGAGAATCTCACCCTCAATTTTTTTCCTTTAAGATAAGAAAAGCGTATCGGTGTTTGATGCAATACAAACACCCATGTTATTTGTTCTAGGATCTATATTTCTATTCCTGGACTCCACAGGAAATAAACAGCGAAAAAACAACAAAGGTCAAAAAAGGACTTGGATTAACGAGGGAAACTATAAGGGAACCTCAAGAGATAGCAAAAGAAGGTCAAACCATCTTTGAAATAGATCGATCTTTGCGTTTGAAGTTGTAAATTGACCCAAATAGTCATTTATCTTTCTTAAATTGGTCTTTTAACCATTTCTCTCTCATTTTACCAAAATGTTATTAAACTCCTCAATTCACGGAGAAATCAAAAACTAAAAAAATAAAAAATAAAAAGTTGTTAAACATGATTCACAAGTACAGAGACCAGATCTGCAATTTTTTCTATTTCCCCAATTAATGGACATACAAACATATTTAAATACTTATGAAGTACGTTCAAAAACCTTTTTTTTACTTTCTAATCTTCATGGCAAATTGAGGAGCTGTCACTTATGGGGTATTAGTAAAACACGACGAAGAAATTGCTAAGAGACCAATTTTGGAAAGAGATTCTATTTGGGTCAATTTCCCCTTAAAATGTCATATAAGAATTATTTATTTTTATATTCTATGTAATACCGGAATAATCCCAACAAATTATGATTACAAAAAAATCAGTTTTGATAAAACTCAGTAACCACAATTGTTGTGTTCGTCTGGAATCGAACATGAACAGATGAGATATTCCATCACATCCCATAGAATCTCAACCATTACACCACATTTGTTTCTCAGTTATTTACTTTTAGAAAACAATTTTGCATAATTAGCTTCTATCCAACAGTAAAATAAAATTATCTGTTTCGCTCTTTTTTTAAACCTAATTCGATATTAATATTTTTAATAGATATTTTTTGTCTTTTTTCACAAGTTTTTTGGTTGTTTTAGATGACTTGTCTTTTTGATTAAGACAATTTATTAAATATTCAACAAAATAATATTTATCTAACAAAATATATCATCCAAAATTTTTATAAAAACGATTAAAATAATATCGACATCAAATATTAAAAAAAAAATTGTAAGCTACTGAAAAAAGTAATGACTTTTTCACAACCCCTTAACCTTTACGTACACCAAATGTCATTGTAAAATCCGAATTATCCAGAATTTGAATCCAAATCCAAACCCGAACCGAAAATAAGGTATTTATGTAAAACTCAGATGCACTGAAATTCGAAAATCCGAAAACTGACTTTTTGGGAAAAATTCAGGTTCAGGTTAGGTTTGATTTTGGCCATTCGATCCGTCCGAAAACTCGATATATGTATATATATATATATATATATGTGTGTGTGTGTGTGTGTGTTACATACTATATAAATATACTTATTTATTTACTTATTTTTTTTAATTTTAAAAATTTTAGTTGGTCGTGTTTTTTTTTCTAATTTTTAAACATACCATCGATTTATCAATGATCTAAATCGATTGAATTCATCGTCAAAATCAATTTTATATATAGAGAGAGAGACGTTCAAATGAAAACCATGCAATTCTTAGAAACCATGTAAACTAATTTCGACTAATAGGAAAATTCCATTTTTTTCTAATTAAATTTAATCATTAAGGGTATATTGGTCATTTGCATTGTTTTCTATTAAATATGAAAGTTATTAATAAAACTTAATTAAAGTGACATAATAAAAGAAATTTTATAAATGGTAATATTTAAATATTTAATTAAATTATATTATTAAAAATTGTATTTTGTTATATTGTGTATCGGTTTATTATTGCCAAGATTCATAAAAATCGTAAGTTATTAGATTAATAAATCTATGAAATCAGTAATAGAAAAAAAATATTCATGAAACCGGTTTCATACATGAAAATGATTATGAAATTGGTGCATGATGAAATAGGTACAACATGAAATGGGTGCATGATGAATAGAGTGCATGATGATATGGGTGCGTGAACAATCTCATTGGACAAGTGAAACAGGGTGCATGATGAATAGGGCGAGGAATTTACCATAATAGGATGCATGATGAATAGGGTGCATGATGAAGATGTGATTGAGTTTACCATTTTGCCCTTCTCGCGATTATAAAATAAAAAATTTAATATATATTTTTTAATTTTCTAAAATAAACTAAACTAATCTTGATCATTGATCAAGAAAATTGATGGATGAGATTGGTTTACATGGTTCACACAAATGAGGGCGGTTTTCATTTGATCGCTTATATATATATATATATATATATATATATATATATATTGCATTATAACTAAACCCGAACCGACCGACCTTAACCCTGAAACCCGATCAACCTGAATCCGAAATCCAAAAATTGGGGCTTGATTTCCATTTCTGAAATCCGATCGGATTTTTGATTTTTCCAACCAAACCCGTCCTAACCCACCCGATGCACGCCCCTATGTTTAACAAGCATAAGGTAGTTTAGAGTATCTTTAGCGGAGGTTTTTGTAAAAACATATTCTTTTTACTTTTTCTTGCCACATCATTTGCAACTCAACAAATTAAAAACTTATATAAAACTGTAGAATAACAGTTCTCTTTTTGTGGGTCCCATGTTATTCTTTAACATCAATAATAGTTATATAAAAACTTTTGAAAATGTAATTAAAAAAGTAAAAAAATAAAAATAATAATAATATAAAAATATTGAAATGTCATATCATACAAAGTCCAACAGAGTTCTTGTACAATAACTCTAAGAATGCAAGTGTCTTGTGAAAGTCTTGAGTTTTTGCTTATAAGAACCTCTTACAAACTAACCTAATTTTTGAACTTACGACAGATACTGTGTTTGGATGGATGAAATGCTTATAAACTAACTTATTGAAACACTACTCCAAATAACGTTTCAATAAGTTTCATAAGTTTTTTGTCACTTCATTCTAATTATGCCTAGGGGTGTACGTGGGTTGTGTGGGGCGGTTTACAACAATTTTACAACCCAACCCAATTATGCCTAGGGGTGTACCGTGGTAAGAGTCGTCGCCTTCACTTACCGGATAAGACTCTTGGTCCTTGTCTCGCTCTTACCGGGTAAGATTTTTGATCCTTACCGTATTCATTCGGTAAGGTAAAATGACTTGGTGTTCACTTACCCGAGTAAGCGTTTGGTAAACGGCCCCTTACTCTAGAACCTAAAAATTTAGAAAGACAAACAAAATTAGTTGTTCATGCTAATATCGAATATATTACAGTCTGTAAATATAAGATGTTAATGTAAATATTACAATAGAAAATTTGAATTGGATTGAATAAGTCAACCAACAATGATAGTTTTGGATATGTTGGTTTGTATGACCCGTATTTTATGGACATACCTTTAAGATTGATGTATTTTAATGAGCCTTTGGAGGTCATATCTTGATTGGAACGCATTTGGTCATAAGAGCTTATGATATGGGAAAGTTCTAGTAGAGAAAAGCAGCACCGAGAATGAAACAGAAAATCTCGTTACTTATCTCGCTACTAGGTCGCGGGAAAAGTTGTGCAGCTCTTTGTTTCAGCAAAACAGCAATGTGGACGTGGGCGACTTACCACGCGACTAAGGTCGCGGGAACACCCAGATCAGGTTTTAAACCCCATTTTTTGAGTTAGGTGTTTTAAGATCTAGATCGAGTTTAGTTGTGGATATGATTTTGTAGTTGTTTTTTATACTTGTTTAGACTTGGATTTGCCTTGAAAAGATTTGTAGAAATTTTGATTGGGAATCTAAAGTTTTCACCAATGGAAGCTAGAGTTTAGGTTTTGGAACTACGTTTAACCTAACCTAGCAAGGTGAGTTCAAGTTGTTTTATGAAAACTTTGTACATGCCAAAATATGTGTTTTGAAGTCTTAAAACTTTTTTACTTGATATTTACCAAATGTGTTGTTTAGTTGATGAGTTTTGAATACTTGGTATATTTGATTTTATAAATCTTGTAAAATGTTCATATTTGGGGCTTCTGGACTCTTTGGTAAATAAATCTTGAGGGTGTATTATTTTGATGATTTATTTTATAAATGGAGATTTTTTTTTATCTTAATGCACTGTTAGTGTCTTTAGCATTATAAACCATTTGGAAAATACATGTTATTGGGTTATAAAATATTTTAGTGATAAATTTTATGATTTCACTTGGAAGATGAAATGATGGGTTTTTGAGTTAATCATACTTTTGTAGCATGTGTTAGCATAACTGTTAGTTAAATATGTTTTATTGTTTACGATGAGTTTTATTTAATAGACAATTGAGTTATTGAGCTTTTGACTCGGTTTTTGACTCAGATGAGTCTTTAGGACATTTGTACGGTTTAATTTGTTCTATGTCGAGCTTTAGAAAGTTATATGCAATCATAGCATATTTGGTAACTATACAAACAATGAACATAGAGTTGTTGAGCTTGTTAACTCATTAAACTATGGACCTGAAGAGGTTCATCTTAATGAATGTGTAATCCGTAAATGACACTCATATGACATAGATATGTAACCTACTTTTGTGTTTCGTCACGTTCAATAGAATCATGTCTCCCCCGTCACTGAGAAGTGAGTTTTGGATACACTATTTTATCCATTATTTTGTGTATTTTAGGTATGAAGAGTATCCCTGATGCTTCAGATATTGTTTGTTGTTTATATTTGGTTTCTTTGGGATGCTTGAGTTTTATTCATGCTTTCGGTATCTGTACATCAAGCTTTAATTTGGTTGTGTGAGTATTGGGTTTTAGTTTCATATCAATGGGTGTTCTGATTTATGAGTTTTCATCAAGAACATGGTGGATTTCAGAGATATATTTTTACGGTAAAGACATTTCATTTGCAAAATTATGATTTAAGTCAGCAGTCTTTCAATTTTACCGTTTTATGATTATGATGAAACAACTTGAATTCACCAGGCGTTAAGCCTGACTCTTTTTATTTGCCGGCATGTGCATCAGATCTTTGTTAGGGTTTGGTACTAGCGACACCGTGATGAATTGAGTGCTAGTTAGAGGCACGAGAATGACCTAGTTATTCGGTGACATTTCCGCATTTGGAGATAGCAACTGTTATTGTGTTCTAGTAACACCGGACCTTGACCTAGTCTTTATGTAAGACTTGGGTTATCAATTGTTGATGTTAAATCTAGATTTGTTATTGAGATAATTTAAGTATTAATTTATAAAGAATGATTACCCTTTCACTCTTTCCAAATTTGAAGGTGTTATATGGTTAGTGCCTCCAACCTTGATCGTTCAGCGGGCAAGGTTGAGGGGGCTGTCTTGGACCAAGAATGGTACGCACAAAGTGAGTTAAGAAGGTTTGTTGAACTTGTGAAGATGATGTATAAATTTAGAAGGCACGTTTTGGATTCAGAAGCATGAAAGCATGTAGCTTTCTGAATTTCATTTCGTAGAAAACAAGTCGCCTTCTGAATTTTGATGCAATAATTGTTATTGATCTTATTCAATGATAGTTAATCATCTATTTTGAAGGGGTTTGGGTTGATCAATTTTCCGAACCCAAACCCTAACCCAACTATTTTGATTCGTAAAATTTAGACATTGACAAGGCTTTCAGTTGGTTCGGTTTAAGTTATTCAATCTATTAGGTTGAGTTATGTTGTCAGGTTCATATGCACCCCTACATGGCATTAATAGCAAGTTTTTATACAAAATATTATCATAGTTTTTTTATAAAGAAATAAACACAAGTATCATGTGCACAACATACACCCCACACACACATATATACATACATACATACATACATAGAGGAGTGATCAAATGCAAACCATCAAATTTGTATAAACCGTACAAACCTTATTTAACCGATCATAATTTTTCATTTTGTTCATTTTTTTTGTAATTATAAGAGGTTGATTAATCATTTTTATTGTAGAGGGTGTTAATCATTGATATTATCATCTTCATTATTTTAATTTTAGAGAAATACATCAACAGTTTCATTATTAAATATTATATGAAACAATTTCATAACCATATATGAAACAACTTCATCAAAAAAAAGAGTATTAATAGAAACAATTTCACAAGATTAAACAATTTCATGAAAAAATTTCATAAGATTAAACAATGAAATTGATGAATGAGGGTGGTTTGCACGGTTTGTACAAATTAGGTGGTTTGCACGGTTTGTACAAATTAGGTGGTTTGCACGGTTTGTACAAATTAGGTGGTCTGCATTTGATCGTTCCTCCACATACACATACACACACATATATATATATATACATACATACATACATACATACATACATACATACATACATACATACATACATACATACATACATACATACATACATACATACATACATACATACAT
>NC_037540.1:38388132-38388845 GCF_001531365.2 Cynara cardunculus var. scolymus | reverse complement strand
CTCAAACAGTCAAAATTCTTGAAGAATATGAAGTTCTTCTTCACAGCAAAGGATTTCATATACTCAATGACTACCTTTTCCAAAAAGAATCCTTATTCATAGGTGATTCCTTCAAAACCAGAGAATACTATGAATCGATTCTCGTAGAGTCCAAATCTATTAAAGTTGTTCATCGATCTAATCAAGCCACTGCCACTTCTACTCAAATAGATTTCAGCAAAGTTCAAATCCTTCATGTTCTTTCTACTCAAGACTGGGGAACTCAGCTATTTTTTAGCAAACCCTTGTCAACTTTTAGTCAATATCCATCTTATAATTACTATGATTATCAAGATGCATGGTATAATTTCTTATAYCTAAGAAGTTATACTCATTCTTGGTTTTTATATTTTGATAAGAATTTCGATTGTATTTATCCACGTTGGTTTGTCAAATGGTTCAAATTTTTGGGCAATATTTCTCAGACTCTCCCTCCAAAAGTCATGGATGGATTTAAAAAATTTCAAGAGATATTTGTTCAAGACATTACCGAATTTGAGTTTCTTCTTCAATTTTCGGTAATATTCAAAATACCCTGGATTTTATCCTGGACATTCAAAGTTATTGATGCAAATGGTTCTTCTCCACCAATATTACAAAGGATAGCCAGAATCAAATGGTGGGACAAGCTTCCCGCTAATCAAATGCAAAAGATGACAATACAAGGTGTTTCA
>NC_037540.1:38350711-38387557 GCF_001531365.2 Cynara cardunculus var. scolymus | reverse complement strand
CTCAACTTCTCAATGTTCCAAGTCTTTAGATTTCAACCTTATTATAGCTCTTGATGTATGTTCAAAGTGTCTCAGCCACGATTGTATTCAAGATTGCTTAATCAATAAAGGTATCTTTTGATCATTATGCTTGCTATTTCAATATTATATCACTAATCTGTGTTTAATTTCAAATGATGAACGGTCCTGTCCGATTTGGTATCAGAGCCATGATTTATGTTCATAGGGAAATAATGAGTTATGCTATTTATGTTAATGAATGCGTACTGGAGATGAATGCGTTTTATAAAAAAACAACATTTTATAATAATCTTTGGATATTAGTGTTGCTTTGCCTTGGGCGTTGGAGCGAGCACGCACGCACGCACGCACGCACGCTTGGGATCATGTGAGACCAAGAGTTTTTCGTAAGACCCGTAAGACCAATTCTTAACCCTTAAATTAGATTTACAATCTGAACATTCATAATCACAAAATTGCCACGAGATTTCTCAATAATCACAAAATTGTCTTCGTAAAACTTTAGACCATTAGATCATTAGCTTATAAAGTTGATCAATAAACATAAATTGGTCGGGTCTCACAAAAACCCTTGGTCTCACGTGATCCCAACCCTATATATATATATATATATATATATATATATATTACACTTGTTCATACTTAGACAGAGTTTACTAATACAAATTGGGTAAATGCTAATTAGGTAAAGTGTGTCTAACCGTCACATAAGCACCAAGTAAGATAGCATTTCCTTTCTTATGATGTCAATATATTGATCAACATCATTTCTCAGTCATAATGTATGACAAATAACCTCACGTCTTACTCAGTAGGTGTCTCTTGCCCGGTATGCAAAAAAAAAAATAGAAAGAGTATTTCCATAAAACCTTTGACTTAGCAAACACATTTTGGAAGATCATAAAAACTGAGAATTTGTTAAAATGTTTGAAAGTCGAGAGGATTTCGAAGAGACAAAGGAGAGCACAAGTCATAGAAAAATTACCAAAAAAAGAGTGTGTAAACAGACAATAAAGATAATAAAGCAATAAGGCGAAGAACATAATTATGTCTTTTCCGCTCCAAAAATATTCAAAAATATGTTTTTTTTTCGGTTCTCATTTCGAAGTACACCATGAAGCTTCCTTGGTGACCTCAAAAAACCAACATATAACATGGTGCAAAACATGGAATCATAATGTTACAATAACCTATATCTACCTACATACACAAGATTTGTGAATGAGTAAAAAAAAAGCCAAGGGCAATCCAGGAAAAATGTAATTAAATAATCACAAGCAATAGATTGTCAACATATGAAAATTACACATGAATAATGATATGGGAGTTAAAAATTTACCATTTTGACCATAAAAATTACCAATTTGACCATAAGAATTGGGAGGGACCAGATGAAACTTGGACATTCCCCTTTGTACAAGAGTAAAAGTGTGTTAGGCTGCTAGCCATGCCCAGCCCATGGGGGCATTCACCTTCATTTGGCACCTTTGACTTTCTTTGACCATCATTCATTCACTATTCCTAATATAGCAATCAACCAATTTAATCCCCATCTGATCTATTAGAAGACTCTCTTCTTATCATCTGTATCAGATCCTGCACCACTTCCGACATCGGTGGCCTAAACTCTGGTTCCGCCTGCAACACATTTACCAAATTTCATCAACATTTTAACCGTGTTAGCCTAGCCATGCTCATTCAGCATCAGTTGATTCCTAGATGGTATGCTTATGCACAAAGACGACTATGTTTGGTTGGTTTTCCATTAAGTCCTCTATGTATAAAGCTATCTGTGTGGATTAATTTGTTTGTACAGATCGGGAAGGTTTTTGTTTGGGGGGTTTTTTCATAGGGGGAAGGACTAAGGAGTGTGTTTTTTAATTGGGAGGGGCAGGTTTGGAAAAAAAATTGGCTTTCTGCATAAAAAGCTCCCCACTGGAAGCTTATTGAATAAGTTATTTTCTATATCATTAAGCCACTACCAAACAGTCATATATAGCTGATCAAATAAGTTGCAACTCCCATTAAGCTCATTACGCTGCTAACAAACAAGCTCTGGTTTTATCAAGATTTAAGAAAGTCAAAGGCTGTTTCAGAGACTCGAACCCTTGAACTTCCGGTCCATTTAAAGGTCAAAGGTCACCTTATAACAATAACCACATCTAAAAGTTAAAGACTCCCTCCAAAAAAGAGTCTTCTTTTTAGTTTTTTCTTGTCTCCAAGATAAAAAGATATTTATCAACAGAAAAAATTCTTGCTAGTTTTGTAGTTAAAAGGGGCAACTCATTTGACACTCAAAAGTTAAAAGGCCCAGTCTTCTCTGCATTAGCACGTCGTCTTAGTATTGGATATAGAATCATTTAACCGTGAAGGTTTAGTAAACAAACCTGAACACAACGTGATATAATATCTGCAAAATTCGATAACGACTTGACGGGATATTCTCCATTGAGAGAAGGATCAACCATCCTCGATAATGCATCAATATCGTGAAGTTGATGGACCGCCCATCTGACCAACGACTGCTCCCCACGGTGTCGTGTACTAGAAACGATTCTAAAGAGTAAATAAAATGATAGGAAACAAAATAGACATGGCATAATACTTCCTCTGTCCCAGAATAACTGTCCACATTTCTATTTAATTTGTCCCAAAATAAGTATCCAATTTCAAAAGTGTCTAATTTCCAATTCTACCCTTAATTATGAGAAGGGAGTCCTCTATTATTAAGAGTAAAATTGTTATTAGTAAATAAAAAAGTGTAATAATTAGACATTTCTAAAATTTTGTGTCTTTTTCATTGTGGATGTTTATTTTGGGACGGAGGGAGTAGTAGCCAATATGATATAGATATATTAATGTTGCTTACTTGTCATAAGCCATTCGGCCTGTTAAGAGTTCTAACATCACCACCCCAAAACTGTATACGTCACTCATAGAGGTATAGGTTCCCGACTCGAATTCTGGGGGCCCATAAACGAAGGTTGATAGGAGGTGTCCTGATAACTGCAAGGGATAAAACATAATCTTTTTAAGTATATAATGTTTATTTACTGCAAATACTTATGAACACTCCTCATCTTTGGTGAGGTTTAAACCCTTGACCTTTTGGGAGGTGGGCTCTGCCGGTAAACCGAATACCGTTGGGCCAATTACCCTTTGGTTAAAACACATGGGGGAATGGAAGTTTTTGTGGCAGATTACCTGAGTTACTGAGCCTCTTGATATTAAAGGAGCCAAACCACAATCGGAAACACGCACAGAAAGATCTTCATCTAGAAGAACGTTGGCAGACTTGAAGTTTTTGTGAATAACAGGCGGCTCACAGAGCTCGTGTAGATATCTAAACCACGAGTAAAAAACGAGAAGAGAAACATCAATACGCCAAAGGGAATTCTTGAAGAAACAAAATTCATATCAGGGAAATTGTTAACTGCAAACAAAGAATGCTACCAACTTCAATAAAAGAGTTCACATTTGACTTATGGATAAGTATTCACTTACTCTAAGGCTCTTGCAGCTCCAAGTGCCATTCGAATGCGTGCATTCCATGGAAGTTTCTTTTTATCATCATCATCGGAATGTAGTGCATCCTGAAGAGTCCCGCTACTACAGTACTCATAGATTAATAGCCTTTGACCATGTTCTGAGCAGTAACCCATGAGTTCAACAACATTAGCATGGCGAATTCTATCAAGATTATTAACAAGCTCAATGAAATCTGCCTCCTTCTGTTGACTGATAACCCTTTTTTCCAACTTCTTGACAGCAAGCAACTAAAGAAACATTTGAAGGATAGTGTAGGTAAGATATTGTCTCATTAGAAAATATGCACAATAATTCATAATGTGAACTAGATATATATTCCCCCTTTGTTCCATGAAAAACTGCAGCATCTGAAAGGGTTCCCAACTAATATGTCAAAGATCTAAAATGTTTGACTTTATAGTTGCTTATGCCTGTTTTATATTAGTTCCATGGTATAGGGACTAGTGTTGTCATTTACTATTTCTTAGCTTGGCTGTTTACTCCCCTTTATAATGTTAAGTTTTCCCGGAATCCTTTGTCTCCAAGCTATGATCCCTTACGTCTCAATGTTCATCAATGAATTGATGATTCAATCTGGTTTCAATCCGAACATTGGTATTAGAGTCAGGGTCTACCACATCTAAGGATAAAACACACTTTCGCCACCATTCTAGGGGGCACTGTCTAGCCTATGTTTGAGGGGGGGTGTTGGAGTCCCACGTCGGCTAGACATGGACCATCAAACCTGTATGTATATATATATAGAGAGAGAGAGAGAGTGTGTGTGTGTGTGTGAGAGAGAGAGAGAGAGAGGTTCAGGGGAAAACCCCAAATAAAAATGGAAAAATGAGGAGCACCCTAATATCCATTCATCTGCACAGAATATGCACATGTGCATACAAGTAATTGAAGATGTTTCCTGGTTTCTCTGCACGTGTGCATTTTATGTGTATGTGCATATCGCACAGATGAATGGTCATTAGGATGTTCCTCAATTTTTTCCCTTTTTTATGGTTTTTCCCTTAACATGACCTTATATACATACATACATACATACATATATATAGGGTTGGGTTCCTGTGAGAATGGAAGTTATGGTGAGAAGTGTAAGAAGAGATCTCCACCCTTGGATCAATCCTAATTGAACATCAACACTAATAAGGTGCACCAAAATGCACCGGATCAATTCCCTTCTAAAGCGCAATTCATGGGTGGGGATGAGATTAAAAGTGATGAAGGGTTCGGATCTCTTCTTACACTTCTCAATATCACTTCCATTCTCACACGATCCTTCGCCTATATATGTATGAACCTCCTCTCTCCCTATAAGGGCTCTTTTTTAGAGAAGGATTCAAAGGGATTCCACATATCCAAAAAATATTCCCTTCAATATTTGAAAAAATAAGGTAATATTGGGGAACCCATAAATTTTTATGTAATGACAGATAGATAATATAACTTGAATCTTTTTTCGAAAAAGATAGTTTTGCAGATTTAATGGGAAGTCCGAATACGGAAAGCATTGCAATTTACATGAGATGGCAGAAGTTTATGCATAATCCATACCTTTCCATCCGGAAGTTGTGCCCTATAAACACTCCCCAGCATTCCTCCACCAATAAAATTATCCTGAGAAAAACTGTTTGTGTACTGCTGAAGAGATGCAATTGTGTAAGATCTGACAGATGTACGAGGCACAAGAGGTTTGGTGGAAGGTCTTGCTACTTCAACAGGTACAATGGGCTCTACAATAACCTTATCAAAAGGTAGATGAAGTGGTTGTGATGAGGGAAGTGGAGGTGGGGGTGGCGGTGGTGGTGGCGGTGGAGGTGGCCGCATTGAATCTATATCAAATCTGCTAAAGTCTATCTCCTGACTCTCCTGCTTTGGAATGGCAGCCAGTCTTTGCACATTCATCTCCTGATCATTTTGTGATTTCAGACTCAGACCTGTTCTTCTTGGTGGTGGTGGTGGTGGCGGTGAAAACGTTTGTTGTTGCTCCTCTTTTGGCATCACAGCTGCCACCTTTGGAACTGCTCAAAGAATAAGAGGGTCAGTGGTTTCTGACAGGTTTTATTCTAAAGAAGCCCATATGAATCGGAAGTTGGAAACTTTCAAAAAGAAGTGTACAAATTCTTTATAAATGTGAAGGGAATAATAGAAAACAAACAGATTGGAATACCTTTATCGGCTTGATTGGTAGGTTGAGCAAAGGCTCCATTCTCTATATGATTATCTCTGTTAATATTTTTGTATGGAGCTATCTCGTGCCTCTTGGGTATCAAAGCTGGAAGTCGTTTTCTTTGGAAGCATTTTGGCACAAATAGCAGACACACTAATGCCAGAACTATAAAACCAAATATTGATCCAATAGATACCCAAACTTTCTTTTTGGGTGTCCAAAACTTCCTTGTGGTGCTAGAGTTAGAATCTTGTGTTGATGATGGGCCATCGGCCTGTTGTGGTACTTGTTTACCAGGTGGTTGCTTTCCAGGTGTTTGTCGAGGTGATGGAAAAAAAGGCGTTCCGGAACCTGTGGGTGTGGCAGGAGTTGGGGATCCAGGTGGTGCTAATGGGGCTGTACTAGCATTGAATAGATTCCCACTGTTTCTGAAATCCAAAAAGATCAAGTTAGCAAGAAGAAGTTAGTTGGTAGCAACTAAGGGCCTGTCTGTTAGCAGCTTAATGAGCTTAATGAGATTCGCAACTTATTTGGTTAGCTATACATGATTGTTTGGTATTAGCTTAATGATACAGAAAGTGACTTAGGGGCTGCTTAGTTCGTTTTATGTTAAGACCAGTATGGATAAAGCTGTCTGTATTGATAAAGTTGTCTGTATGTTAACAGATAAGTTCTTGTTCGATTGTTGTGCTGAATAAACAGTCTGAATGTCAGAAATTACTATTTTACCCTCGGTCTTTATTTGTGTCAGAATAAATCAAATGTTTGATAACCCTAAATTGATCCAATGGTTGCTCAAACTCAATCGATCCAATGGTTCTTGGCTGGAAACAGTGGTGGTTCAAACACAATCAGTCCATATCCATATATAGTAAGAAAACGAAAACAAAAAAACAAAAAAAAGAATTCAGATATGGGTTGGGTTTGGTGTTTTTCTTGGTTGTTGAACTTGATTTGGTGCTTTTTGGAGTTACATATGCATAATCAGGGAAGGGGGTGTTCTTCTTAGGGACAGTTTGAAGATCAACAGGGAAGGGGAGTTACAGAACATGTTTCAATAGCCCCTTAGTTGTTATAGTGCGCCGAAGTTGGAGGTCGAGGAGAGTGGAGTTTCCGGACTTGAAAGATGGATTGGTGAAGTTCACCGGCAATAGGGAACGAAGGCTTCGGTGGTGTTCGCCATGGATTTGGTGGTGTTTATCAGCAATAGGTTCAAGATGAAGATGAAAGARGGTGAAGGGTAAAAGGGGAATAAAAAGGTTAATGAAGGGCTGAATACAAAGGACACTATTTTTTTGGCTGACCGAATAAGTCATCGGCTGATCAAATAAGCCACAACCGAACAGCTATTTATGGCTGACAAATAAGCCATATAGGCTATACAGCCCATTAAGCTAGCCCCTCATTTAAGCTCCTAGGGGGAGCTTTATGAAGAAATCCAAGTTTTTTTCCAAACCTATCTCTTCCAATTAAAAAAAACGTTTCTTCCATCTATAAAAAACCCCTCACAAACAAAAACCTTCCACCAGTCTATACAGACAAATTAATCCACACAGACAATGTTATCCAATTTAGGACTTGATGAAAAACCAACAAACAGCCCGAGGTAGGTATCTAACCCTTTACGAAAACAATCTCTCTACCCCTTGAGGTAGAGGCAAGGTCTGCGTGCATCCTGCCCCCAAACCCTACCTCTGTGTTGGGTATACCGGGTACATTTGATTTGGTTTCCCATATCATAGCCTTTTTAGAATTTTTATCCACATATCTTATCACATACTAGTACCCCACCCCCAATATCATTGCAACATAGGTAACTTATAATCCCTCCACCCCCACAATATTTTTTGAAGTGAATGTTCAAAACTAGTATAATGATGTGGGACCGAATTATTTTGAATGCAAGAACCATGCACCTGAAATTGGGAATGACAAGTAACTTATCAGGTATGGGTCCATTGAACATGTTATTCTCTACATTCCTGTAAGGAGAAAAAAAGAACAAGTCAGTAAAAAATACAAAGTAAATAGTAAAAATAACCCCATCACCAATTCTGGAACAGATCATAAGGGTGTCAAACAATTCAAAGTTAAAACGTGAAAAATATTCCCACCATCCTAAAATAAGTGGTGTTCGACTGAGAAGCTTCATGAGAAGTGTCAACTATGGTACATGTGTTAAATATCCTTCAATAATACCTCCCTGTTTCCCAAAATAAGTGTCCACTTTTAAAATTAAGTGTCAACTTTCCAATTCTACCATTAATTAGGAGATAGAGGAATTCATTACTCCCAATATTGTTAAGAGTAAAATTGCCATTTAGTTGATTAAAAAGTGTAATAATTACACATTCCAAAATTTGTGCGCCTATTTCATTGTGAACATTCATTTTTGGGACGAAGGGAGTAACAAAGTAGGGGAACTCTTGTGGCATCATCAATACTTATGACTACAATGGGTAAACTGGAAATGTTTTCTTGAAATTTTGCACAAAATGAAATGTGGTGCTGTTACGTGGCGTCGCAACATAGAAAATCATCAACTTTTTTGGACGAGGGAGTAAAGGAACATCTGAAATTCATATGCAATGTGATCAAGAAGCTTACAGATCCTGCAATGGAAGATCTTGTAGAATATCCAGAGTCCCGGAGAGTTGATTGTTCTGCAAATGACTGCCAATGGACATGTCAGCTCCAAACCAAACAAACCCAGTATATCCCGCCCAAAGGTGGGGTCCCACCCCGGGGGGAGGGGGTTGTGGGCAGATCTGATCTCTACCTCAGAGAGTAGAGCGGTTGTTCCTGTGAAGACCCACAAATTGTGCAAAGTGTGCAAAAAGAAAGGCAGTGCTAAAATATCAGCTTTACGATTACTCACAAGGTAGTTAGAGAAGACACACTTCCCAAGGAGGAAGGTAGTTCACCACTCAAATTGTTACTGGATAAATCTCTTCAAACAGAAGAGTAAAAAAAGATGAGCCAATTTATCAACTAAAATAAGAGAAAATTAAGGGAGAGATTCTCTCAAGATAATGGATCCTACAGATTGACCAAAGCAGTAAGGCCTTCAAAGGAATCGGGTATTTCTCCGGACAACTTGTTATCATTTAGAGACCTGAATTGCAAGAAAAGTAACATTAACAACTCTGACAACCATGGGAGTCAACAAATAATACTCCCTCTGTCCCAAAATAAATGCCCATGGTGAAAAAGGCATACAGTTTTAGAAATATGTAGTTACAATTTTATCCTTAATAACAGAGGGAGTAATGAATTTCTCCATCTCATAATCAAGGGTAGAATTGGAAAAGGTCACTACTTTTGGGACGGAGGGAGTAGATAAAACTTACATGGCCGTTAATTGTGTTAGAGAGGATAGTGTATCTGGTATGCTTCCAGTGAAGTTGTTATCTGCAAGAAAACTGCCAAAGGTAAAGACCATCATATGTTTAGTGTACATAGCCATCAGAAAAAAGGTTAAATTACCAAGCTATTTGACAACATCAGTTACTATAATCTTTTTGGCATTTGGAGAAAGATTGTCGTTATTTTCTATCAATGAACATTTTGGAGCAACCCATGATGACGAGGGGGTAAGAAGGACAATCAAAGCATATTGAAATTGTTTAATCAGATTAAATCTTGCTCCTGAGGAATAATTGGAAAACTTACAGATTCATGATGGTAACAGGAAGAGCGGTTGGAATGCTACCCCCAATCAAGTTATTGCTCAAATCTCTACAACCAAATAAGTGGAATTATTAGTCAAACATTTGGAAATCCTGAACACCCAACAACATGATAGAGGCATGACCAACAGAAAGCTCCAAAAAGATCAGTTACTTATGCATACGCCCAATATCGCACATTGTCTAAACAAAGAAAATTGAACATATTCAGATTAACCACAATGGGTTCCCCAGCAGGTCATACAAAAAAATTGACCACTACTCTATTCAAAAACATAAAGAGAACACATTATCATTTGATAAATAACCCGCTAACCAAAGAAAAATAGATCTTTGTGATGTAGTAACAGCTACATAGACACCAAAAGAACACCTTCCCCAGCAGGTCTTGCAAAAAAATTGACCACTACTCTATTCAAAAACATAAAGAGAACACATTATCATTTGATAAATAACCCGCTAACCAAAGAAAAATAGATCTTTGTGATGTGGTAATAGCTACATAGACACCAAAAGAACACCCACACACAAGGGAATTTCATATGATGATTTCCTATATCATAGAAAATCACAGACATTCAGACATTTATGAGTTTACAAAAACAAACAGTTTTATTTATTCAACTTTCAAACTTCAGCACCAACCCTTATCAATAATAAACTGAAACAAGACTTCAGAGTTCAGCACCTCTTAAAAAATCAAACACCAAATACTTACATGCTTTGGACTGAAGTTAACGATCCTAGGGTATCACCCAGTTCTCCTCCCAAATTGGCACCATGAACAGTTCTGTAAAAAATTAATAACGTCGTCTAATAATTGATGCATAAAACTTCCATAAAATAGGGAGAGAAGGATTTCCATACATCGATAAGATGTTCGTATTAGTAATGTCACATGCAACACCTTGCCAAGCCTCAATACATGGGTCTCCACCACTAGCCGTCCATCCCGGAAGAGCAGGAGAACCCAGTGCAGCATATAGTTTATTCATTGAAGTAACTGGACAAGCAAAGATAGCATCAGGGACTAAAATGAGCATCAACCACTTAATTTATATTACCAACTTAAGATGAAGTAAAGAATGAGAAAGCACCATGCTTCTCTCATAGCTTTATATCGACCATAAATGAGAATCTTTTACAAAGAAAAAAGTAACAAAAAGTTATAAAAGTTTCAAGATTTTGAGATGGGATGGAGATTACAACCACTGGAAAGTGTTACTTTCACAAACAAGAGACAAGGGGTCAATGACTATGAAATACTCCCAAAGTCCCTCTGTTCCAAAATTTTAGTTCCGTAAGGTTTCACACCTTAATTTCAAATTATGATTAACAGCTTAATGGTAATAAATCTTATTAATTACCCTTGTAAGCTATCCAATCTTAAAGTTCGTTTATATCATGAAAAAGTGTTATCTAAAGGAAACATGTTGGAACAGACTTGAGTACTCAGAATCTAAACATGAGGTTTTCATCAATTTCTATAAAAACAAATTCCATTCCATAATTAATCAAAAGATTTGATGATTAGGAGAACTCCAGTTCATCGGCAATAGTATTTATCAGGCAGATCTAGTTCAATCTCTTTCACACGAAAACACACACACACACACACGTCTTTTTCTAATAAACAATAATAAAAAAGAAGAGCCCGATTTAGTTTACAAGAAGACTTACCATCTGCAGGATTGGTAGCAAGAGAAATTGGTCCCACAGATATCAATACAAACCCTAAGAACACCAACAAGTAAATTACAGATCTCTTAACACCCATTGATCCAAAAACTGCTATTTCTTCTGATAATATAACCTCTGCATATCAAGCAGACTGAATACCCAATTCAACCTGCAACAACAGAGATTTAACCCATCAAGAATCAATCGGTTTAAAAGCAAATCTTGAAGTAAAAAGAGGGTGATTCGAACCAAATGCTAAGCAGAATCTGAAGAAATAATGGCATTGGATAACGAAATAACCAAACATGCTCATGTGGGTGTTACCTAGATTTGAGTGTTAGTGACGTAAATAAAACACTCTAAAGATTCTCTGGTGCATTTAATCAAACACATAGCAGAAGTTACTGAGAATTAAGTTTATGAAACCTAGATGGAATAAAAAACTTGATCACCTTGAAGAACCGAAGAATAGGGGGGAGAAAAGGTAAGAGAAATGTTGGAAAGTTGCAGAGATGACAGACAGAAAAAGATTAATTCTCTCTCTAGAAAGGAAAGGAGATGAATGGATGCTCGGTGATTGTGTTGTGGGTGTGGAAGTCATACATATCTGCTAAGACATGTGTTTACTTAAGAGAAGTGAAAATGGTGTGCCCACGCGCTGTAACTTCGCGCGTGGTTATCTTCTCATCTACACTTATGTCGTACAGCATTTAATTTTATATTTTTTAAAGCAAAATAATTTATTATCCAAAAATATTTTAAAATAAAAACAACTGTTTGTATTTCAGCGCTCGAAAATAAATGTCCATTTTTTATTATATTTTTAGTGACATTTATAAAATACTTATCAATAATAACGAGAGCATCGTTTATTTCGGTAATGTTTGATAAATTAAAGAGTTGTTTGTTTATCTTTTAATATTTTTATTAAGAGACAGTTTTTGAATCGTTAAAAGGTGAATCTTATTTGGTAGAAAAAAAGTTTGTCTCTTAATAATTCTAAAACTACTTAAATGATTTTGTATCTAAAGTCTCCTTTAACTATTCAGCGTTCTAATTTTATTATAAACAATTATATTTATTTTGAGTAAGTTATTCATTATTTCTTTTTTTTCAAAAATATAAATTCATAATTTTTAAAATTGGGTTTATCCTAAAAATTTAACATCTTTCAATTTTGTTGTTTAAGGGTCATTTTAATAAATTCATTTATTAAGCAAATATTACTATTGAGGTGTTTGAGATTGTTTATTTGAAATAATTTATGTTTTTCTATAAAAGTATTTATCAACTTATTATATGTTAGAATGCTTTAACTTCTTCAAAAACTTTTTATTACCGGTTTGGTACCGATATAAGCTGTTTATCCAAATACTCAAAAGTGTTTATTACCGGTGCCACATCGAAATAAGTCAATAAATTATTTTTATAAACAATCCCAAACACCCCTTACATTATCAAAATAAACATTGCATGTTTTTAAACCAATACAACTTTACATATCATTATTGATTATGTTTTCGGACACCATTATATATTTAGAGTATATTTAATGCACGGGATAAAATAGGATTAAACACGACAAAAAAGTCGTATCCTATATTTGATTCGGCATAGCCCTGGAACCAGAAAAGGCTACGTTGAAATCGATCAAAACAATATTATTTTACCAAAAGACAATTTTGTTTCATCAAAACTTGTATTTTTTCTATGTTGTTTGAAGGTAATGGTGAAAATATATTTATATTAGAATCAAGTCAAATCATGTATTAAAAATGTAAAAAATAAATCTTCATATTAATATATCCGGTTAAAATACCAATGGTTCTGGTAGAATCCGTTGTTTTCCACAAATTACCAAGAACGGCCCTGGGTAATCTGTCACTGATTCGAGTTCCCCACCAACAATTCACCACTTTAGCAACGGATTTCCCAAGGAAACTATGTAGGTAAAAGTCTTCCATTTAGTAGTGCATGGTTTATAAGTCATCGTTATTTTCGTTCTTATGATTTAAACGTTATTGTTTTTTTCGTTGATATGGTTTACAGTTCATTTCTATTTTACCCTATCATACTTAAAATTAGTGTTTAGCATCACGAAAGAAAATAAAAATGAATTACAAACTATAAAATGATTAAAAAATGTGTCCTTATCATAAGTGTATTCACATATGAAGTTATGAACATTGCTTGTTTGTGTATGAAGAATGATACAACACGTTAATGAACTGTCAAGTGTGTGTAAAAAACAAACCAAACGGGTCCAGTAAACCAAACGTCTCACCAATTGGCGTCATAATACACGTCAATGTTCTCCTGTATAAGTCATGTATCTCCGTAATATACCTCGAAAGTGCCCCCTCCTCTTCATGTTCATCCAAATCACGTCCCATGATACAATATCATACGTCTTTCTCAGACTAATTAATTCCATGTGAAGGTCGTTATTATGCACCCTATACTTTTTCATGTGTCACCTGAGCAAATGTAATGACTCGATTGTCGTTCTCCCTAACATGAAGTCAGATCGGGGGTCTATGTTACCTTCGCTTTACACCTCATCCTAGCCTCTATCACCCACTCCCACACCTATCATTATGTGGCTAAGTAGCTTTATGAAACAATATGTGAACGTCACTTGTATTTACAGTTATTCATTGTCTTATTCATGAATTTTGAAGATATATTCGAGGAAACACAAAAATTCAACGGGTCGACTACCCAACCTAGCCCAACCCAGAAAATGGACCGATAACCCAAGCTTTTCCATACATTCTAAATGCTACATTCCGACATAGTATGGTTGGAAAAGATTTGGGCTCACACCAATCCAGCGAGAGTTGACTAAGGGTGTTTGCGATTGCTTATAAAACACAACTTATTGACTTATTCCGATGTGACACCGGTAATAAGCACTTTTGAGTGTTTGGATAAACAACTTATATCGGTGCCAAACCGGTAATAAGCAGTTTTTAAAAAAGTTAAACTCTTCTGACTTATAATAAGTTGATAAGTGCTTTTGTAGAAAAGCATAAGTTATTTCAAATAAACAATCACAAACACCCCCTAAAATTAGTATATCATAATCATATAGGAGCTCCTTTTTTTTTTACTTTCTTTGAAAATTTTTCATGTTGATATTTTGAATGATAGTAATATTATCGGTGGTTAAATATTAACCAGTAAAACTTTGTTTTTTTAAGTTTTGGTTAAACAAAATTTTAAAATATATTCAATTCGACCAACCCAACTGAACCTAATTCTATAATGGTTGAGTTGGGTTGGCCTATACTTCAAAAAGTTTTGAATAGGTTGGGATTTTCTAGGTCGAGATAGTTGGATTAGGTTGTTTAACGACCTCAACCCAGCTAATCTAACCTATATGGCTCCCCAGTATGCTGGTTAAATTAAACCAGAATAATTCCTATTGTTCTCAACCTTTTTAGTTAAACCATAAAATATTACGTAAATTATAGAGCAATTACATTTTGGTCCATATGGTTGTCACTCGCTATTAAGTCTCGTCAATATCTTGAAATAATTACACTTGTTGATCATTGTGGTTGCCACTTTGTTTCACTTTTCGTTCATTTGACTAATATTCGTTAAAAAAGTCGTTAACTCGAGGCATTTTGATCTTTTTAGTATTTATTTAATTTCTAATTAAAGTTAAATTTATATTATATAACACCCCAATCCATATTTGTATAAAATTCACATATTCCATATAACATGAAATACAAATATACACATGTGTCCCAGATGTACAAATTGGTACATATAAAAATAGTTACAAACTTTTTATTTACATACAGTACATGACTTGTATATAACGCATTCTCAAGTACATGCATATAATCAGCTTCCCAAAATTTCCACAGATGTAAAACAATAATAATCCTCTTCACATCTTCCCCTTTCCTTTACCTTCCATTGATGTTTGTCCTGTAATACACATTTTTAAACACAAAGCGAGGGTTAGACCATAAGGTCTAGTGAGTAATTCCCTTATTTGCAATTATAGAGTCAAAATCACCAAAACACTTTAGAAAACTCACATTTATATTTATAACAAATAAACAATATTTTATCGTAACAAACCTCTTTTTATCACTTCAACTCATGAATTATCAAACTTATCGCATCAAACACATAACACATCCATTTGTTGCATCATACACATGTGATAACATACTTTTCTCGCATTACATTGATGCAATAACTATCATTCCTCGAATCACACTGGTGCGATAAAATTACTCCTCGCATCACAATGATGTGATAATGTCCTCTTGTCGTATCACAAGGATGCGATAATCCCCTTTTGTCTCATCACACTGATGCGATCACCCAAACATATCGCATTATACAGATGCGATATCACAAACTCATTGCATCGATGTGAGAACAACAGTTCACATGATCAAATTTTCATTTTAACAAACAATTTGATTATGCCACCCTTATCCCCGTATACATCTCTCCTGATTATGTCACTCTTATTTCAAATTATACACCTCTACTGATTATGTCACTCTGATCCCAAAATACACCTCTCATGATTATATCACCCTTATTCCAAAATACAATTCTCCTAAGTATGTCACCCTTATTCCAATCAGTTGTTAATAGCGTATCAAAACCCAAACTCATGCTAAAAAAATAGCATATAATCAATTTAGAACATCCCACGTATGAAAACAGAAAACCATACGATTCCTTATTAAAACAAATCAAATGATGTTTTGGAAGTAAAACTCACCTTGTATCACAAAGAGATGAAGACTTTAAAACAACAACAATTATCAAATAAAATCACGTAAACAGTTTCTTCTTCTTCTTCCTTCAATTTTTGTTCAGAACCAGAGCTCACACCAACTTCTTTTTATCCAAGAATGATTAATGGAAGTAAAAGAAAACACACACATATATATTTTTTCAAACAAGAGGCGGTGATGAAGTTGATATTCTAAACAAAATTTCAAAACGCACCCCTTAACTTTCAGCATTTAACAAAACCATCCTTAAACTTTTAATCACAAACCCGTTATCACATTTATTATTGATTTCATATTTTTTTGAAATCATTATTTTATATATTTTTTTATACGACCAAAATATTACAAACTTTAATACATTTTATAAATATTTTAAATCTTATTTTTCTTTTTTATAACGTTATCAACATACTTTAGAATATAAGCCACATCACCTAAGCACGCTTAGCACCGACGGTAAAGGCTTATCATCGTCGTCAAATGACGTGTAATGTGATTATTTCGAAATATTAATTAAAAAAATGTTATATATTAAATAAAAATAAAATCCTTTCATCATTTTTTAAAGGAGTAAACTACAATTTTGGTTTTTATAGTATAGACAAATATCTGAAAGCAATTTATAGACTTCAATAACCACAATTAACGTCCTTAATGTTTGCATTTTGTTTTGAAAATCGTTCATTGACTTAACTCTGTTAAAATTTTCCGTTAAGTAAGGAGTATTTTAGTCTTTTTATGTATTTCCTTAATTTTATTTTCAGAATTTGATATATATATATATATATGAGTTATACATATATATACACACACACATATCTATAGAGAATGTTTCAAATGCAACTCATCACATTTGTACAACCAATACAACCCGATCAATTGAGATATTTATTGAAATGATGAGAGTTCATTTATTATGATTTAAATATTTATGAAATATGAGTAGGGTGGATTTATTATGATCAATACTTTATATTAGAAAACAATCAAAACTTTTATGAAATCACATATTCATCAAATTAAATGGACGATTGATATTGAGCTGTATTGGTTGTACAAATGTAAAAACTTGCATAACAACTCACCAGAGGTCGGGTGGCTAGGGCCTAGGAGTGGGTGGGTATGACAACAACAATAGTGGCATGGTGTTTAGTGTGGGTTGGGGTAGGGAGGGGTGCGGGTAAGTGGCGATTGTGAAGGCGAAAATAATGGTGTGTTGGTGTGGGGTTAAGTTAGGGGCGGGGGTGGGCGGGGTATGACGAACAATAGTAGCATGATCGTAGTGGATGGTGATGGAATTCAATTTTTTCCATTATGTCAATGAATGATGAATTCATTAATTTGGGGATGAACCTAACAAATGAATTAGAATTTGGTCAAAAGAATTTGCCATTCCAATTTCATCAAATCCTTTCGAATTCTATAAACCAAATGACCCATAAGAGAATGTGTAAAATTCCCCAAATTAAGAGAATTCCCCAAAAAATAATTACCATGAAAAAAAAATTATTATAGGTCCATCGGTAAGAAAACGTTAAAATTAATGTTTAGCATATAGACATAATATTTTATTAAATAAAGAAAATTAAGGCTTTCTCTCTACAAATAAAATAGAAAAAAACAATAAAAAAGTCAAAGACCTTCCAGCATAGTAGTAAAAGCTTGGGCATGACATAATAATGAACCCAAGTTCGAGCCCTGGGAGGAGAGTGTTGGCGACATTTAAGTGGGACCATGTTTAGCCTCCAAAATTGCCGGGGATTAGTCGGACGTTGGCCCGAACACCCTTAAAAAAAACTCAGAAGTTTAAATAATATTTAAAACTTGAAAAGAAATAAACTTTTTTTTATCATTTTCATCATTGAGATTGAATATTATTATTTTATATAGATTTTTTTTAAAATTTATTAAAATAATAAATATATAAAATATTTAAATAATATAACTGGTGTTGAAATTTTTGTAAATAGAGAATCTATTGAAGTTGAATATAATTTTTATATATTTTGATTTTATTATATATTTTAGAGAAATCATAAAGAATTAATTTATGGGAACGTATTATCCAAAACGGAGAATCAAAAGTCAAAGTTTTCAAAGAAAATTACTTTCATCTCCATCAACTTCTCTACTTCGAAAAATACATCGTTAATTATATTATTAAAATATTTAATACAATTAATCAAATATTATTTATCTATCCTAAACATTAGTTTCAGGATTCTCTCATTTCCGTAAGAGAATAAAAAATAATTTAGAAAAATTTTTCTAAACCTAAAACACAAAACTGGATCCGATGAGACAATTAATTTGAATTATAACACACCATAGGGTGTTTAGGAATGTACCTTTTAGTATCTAGTGGAAAAATCTGATGTGGCACTTAGAAACCAAATGTGGTTTCCTCTACAATTGACCCACACATGAACATGTGTAAATCCTCCAACGGGTGCTAGCCCAAAAGAACCCTAAATCTAAATATGTGTATGTGGACTAATTAACCAAATTTTGAAGAATTCAATTTCACTCAACTGAATGACCTGACACCCTATTTATAAATGCTGGTATCATAGTCACCCTATAACTTTAAATAAAGTTTGATATTTATCTGTAAATAATTATATAATTATCTAAATTTTTAAATAATTATGCTTATTTACAAATAATACCCTGTAATTATCATAATTACACTTTAACACATATTCTATAATTATATTTCAAGAACAATTATTTAACTGTCAATCATGACTTTTGGGTTACTTTCAAATAGAAGCAAACGTATTCTTTGTGTGCGACCATATAGGTTTACATACTCATTAACAGTATTGTTGTGTGACATGTGTCGTGGGCATATGGTAACTTACAATTAATAAGATTTCAAGTATTGTTATTGGATATGATTAGTTTTATTTCAGATAAATGTGATTGAATATGAATATTCTTAAAACAACTTTTGCTTTGTTTTTTCATTAATAATGACATGGCAAGTAGTTCGTGTGCTTAGTTTTAGTATGACAATTTTGTATCAAATCAAACTAGTCAATATATGTATTAATTATATAAATTTAGTTGGTATCAATTATAATCAGTTGATAATTGTTTGGTAATTATCAAAATGATTAAGAGACTTTCATGTTATAGTACAAAATGTAATATAATTGTTTGGTAATTGTTTACAATGAAATTATGATGTTGAATGATTAAGGAGGCTCAGGATGCAAATTCATTCAGAGAATTTTAGAACCATTAAGAGGTAGATTTTTTTTTTGTCAAACAAAATTAATCTCTTAACGATATAAAAACTGTCTATTAATAAAACTATTAATAGGTAAACAAACAACCCCTAAATTAATATTCAAAACTAATAGGTGATGTATAAGTTTAAAAAATACTATGTTTTTAATGTTCGTAATCGGTGGTAACGCGCGTGGAAAGAGCTTGAAAACCCCGGCAGAAAAAATCGGATTTATTTTAAATAATTTAATTTAATTTAATAAAAAACCTTTCTTTTCGATGCTTACTTTTCCGTGATTGAATACGATTCCTTGCACTTTCCTTCAAATTCTATAATATTCATTATATTATTTTAAATAGTTTCAAAAATATTTAAAATAAAAAAGCATTTCAATAAATGGGTCCAGGTTGAATTTTTAATTATTTTTTAAAATAAATTTTATAATAAATTGTTAAGGTTTTAAATGGTGTGATCTTTTAAATTTATATGAATTATACACTTTAATTTTTATGTGAATACTTAATAAACAATATTTAATACTCAACAAATTAAATTTTAATAATTTTTACCAAATCCTTAACAACATAAAATAAACAAAAAACAACTGGTTGAAACATTAACCGGTTACCATACTGATGTGACGAATGATGTGGTATCCAACTCAATATAACTTGTTGAAGCATTAACCGGATACTGAATCACTCGTCACATGAGCATGGTAACCGGTTAATGCTTCAACTGGTTACCCAGTTACTTAAATATTTAAAATTTTGCATCTTAGATATCAAAACGAAAAATTTTAAAGTACGTTACTCAAAATTGAAATCAAGTTAAAATATGTTACTTTTTCATGCAATTTATCCCATTATAATTAATCAACCATATTATATTTGTTGTGCTATCAACATTCTAAAACTTTGAGTGGAAGTCTCATATTCAACATTAAAAATGAAACCATGACCTAATACATTTTATCAATGACCATAAGTCTCATCATGCTTACTCATTCATACTTATCAATAAAATTGGATTTATCTGATTTTATATGTTAAAGACATCGGTTGAATAAATTATGTAACAGTTACGATACGTGAACCGTCTTTTTTGTATATTTTCCTCTGATTACTAATAATCACGCTTTCTTTCATGTAAATCAGATAAATATTTATGGTCTCGGAAAAAGGAGAAAAATGATGCGTGCTCCTCACTACTTGAATCGGATGCCTTTGCACTTTCTTGAAATTCATGTCTTTTTCAATATCCTTTTTATCGATCTTTTTTTAAAAGAATATTTATTAAAGTTGCATCATCTTAAAACCTCCACACATAAATTAACTGGTGTTCAATAAAAAGGAAAAAACTAATATAACGTTTTATTGTTACTAAAAATTAGCGAGCATGGTTTTTCATGTTAAAATATTTCCAACTTTTTCTCAATTAGTAATTTAATAATAATGTTAATGGTAGATTATGTTCGTCGTGTAGCTCAATTGTTAAAGGGTGGGGTCACTTTGCCCAAATACAAAAAGGGTCTTGAGTTTGATCCTTTTCGGTGGCGGCTAGCTTTAGCCGTTAAGTGAGTCAAAAAATGGTCTCTCACATTATTGTCCTTGGGAGCGGTTTCGTATAAGACCAATGAGGGTGGTCGTTAATCAACTTTGTACTTAAATATTATCAGTAGATTCTCAATGGTTATCAGATGAACGACTATAACCATAGTAAGTTAGTAACTGAGGAGCCATTTACTAAACACTTACTTGGTAAGTACTTACCGGATAAATTTCCTCATCGGATGAACATAAGAATGATTAATAATCTTACCGAGTAAGAGCAATGAGAATGATGGAGAGTCTTACCCAATAAATGAGGATGACGACTCTTACCCAGGTAAGCACTTACCCACTAAATTGTTGCATTCGATATGTTTTGATATACTAAAATCTTACGCATCAAAATAAATCATAGTGTTGATTCTTATTTGGTAAACGCTTACTGGGTAAGCAATTGGGTAAACGGTCCCTGATTTTTTTTTTTTTTTTTTGGGGATTCAATCCAATTGTTACACATACACGATATGGATAAAACTCCCTTATGGGAGATTGATGTCACCTATGACACGATTTGATAGCACTTTATGAAGATGTATACAAGAATTCTTGCTTTATTATAAAGTAATGGGCGGGAAATTAATAAATAGTCATTTTTCTGGTTGGTTTCATCTCTTAATCATTTTTTTACAAGGTTTATCAAAATAATCTTAGGTCTATAATTTTTTTTTTTGCAAAACCTGGGTGAAAAATATAAATTTTTTACGGACCTAGGTGAGAAACGTAAGTTTTTTTGCCGACGTGGTGAAAAATGTAGTTTTTTTGCAGATAGGGGTAGTTGATTGTTTTTTGTCTTTTAGTTGGGTCTGCAATTGCAGATGTGGGTTTTTAGGGGTGAGCAGCGGAACCGGGTACCCGGTTATGAAATCGGAACCGCCTTGGAACCGCCGGTTCCGGAACCGGAACCGATATGAGTGGTTCCGGTTCCGGTTCCTAAAATATGGAACCGATAGAGAATGGTTCCGGTTCCGGTTCTCATTTTCTCGGAACCGTTACCCGCCGGGTACCCGGTATTTTTCAATAAAAAAATAATAATTATTTTTTAATACCAAATTTATATTAGGTTTACATCTTGAAAGCAAACCGTCATCTTCATCCTTCATCTAAATTTTTCATATAGAATGATTCGTATTTTTTCAAATTGTGTGTTCACTTGAATTTATAGTATGTAATCGTTAAACTTTGTACATTTTCTATTAGTCTATTATGGTTTGTAATCGTTAAACAATATTTGTAACCATTATTCTTTATAATTTGTATTCTTGCTTATTTATTTAGTGTTTTGGCAATGTTTTATTTTTTATTTCTATATAACAAAATTTTAATATTTTAGAAAGCGGGTACCCGGAATCCGAACCGGTTCCCGGCGGTTCCGGTTCCGGTTCCAAAAATTTAAAAACCGCTCTAACCGGTTCCGGTTCTGGTTCCAATATCTCAAGAACCGTCGGTTCCGGTTCCGGTTCTGGTTCCTGTAAAAAAGGACGGGTACCCGCCTATGCTCACCCCTATGGGTTTTGCTAACCCATCACAATTTTTATAAACCTAGAGAGAAAATGATTAGGAGGTGAAACCAATCCTGAAAAATGGCTATTTTAGTAAATTTCTTATAACGGGTAACGTCGTATGTACCTTCTTTCGTATTAAAATCAGGTCATATCATGCATTTGTATTGTAAAAAGTAAGTATTGAAATTGACTTATTTTGTTTAAAATGACAATAAAGCAAAGAAATTGAAATAAACAAGAAGAATTAAAATTACAAGATTAATAACCACAAGGGTAGTGCCTGATTGGTTTGAGTTTGGCTCCAAAGATTAAAAGTGGCAGGAGGTCTCAGGTTAAAATCCAAGGAGGAACAAAAATTCTCTTGTGACCACGGAGGTTCAAATGCGGTGACTCCGAGCTACATGCAAAGTAGATGGTCGCTCTGAAATTAGTCGGCTTGCATAGCAGTATCCAGGTTAATAAAAAAAATTAATTGTATTTTTGAAAGATAAGAGGAATATCATAAATAAAGCTCTTTTATCTCTTATTATAGTTGACATTATCAAGAAACTGAATTCAAGTTTCTGAGAGTGCCTTTTTTAACCTTTTTAAAATACCTTTTAGCCCTTCATGTTCTCCCTTATTACAATTTCGCCCTTCACTTTTCTTTATTTGAAAGATTCCACCTTTCACATTTGTCTTTGTAACATTGAAGTTCATAGGTGTATGATCTCACATGTAATGATGGAAATGTTTGCAATGTGGCATGGAGATAGGGTTTCGAAGTGTTGTGATGACTTGATTTATGGTATACCGATAGTAGGTTCTTCAATTTTTGACATGCAAAACAATGAATTTGAAGTGTGGTTTTGTTCGATTGGATTCTGATGTGGGAGTTAGTCATTGATGAAAGATAATAAACATTATAAGACATTTCTTGAGGGAAACAATGTGTGTTTGAAGAGTTATGTGTTGGTTCCGATGTCCACGAATGGATTGAACACTGAATGATAAGTTGTCACCTCAAACGTAAAAGTGAACCACCTTTTAGCACTTGAAAACGTCTGCTTTCCAAGGAATATGTAAGTTTGATATGTAACACATCATACGTTAAGTGTCAATGGAAAGTCAAATGCAAAATGCAACTTCATATTTTAATTGGATCTATGCTGGTCGTGATGGTTCAAATCGTGACGTGTGAATCTTTGTTGGGTTGTTCTAGAATGTTGATCAGGAGCAGATACTTGGCATCTTGGATCATTCCAGATATTCTTACCTTTAAAAAGACAAACCGTTGGACAATTTCCACCCATGACTTCAAATTTATGCCTAACCTTATTCGTAAATCAATTTCAATCTTTGGCTCTTGGTTTCACACTGTCGACACAGAGGGACAAAACTGCATTTCCCCCCTTTATCTTCGACATTTCAACATCTTCACAACCATCCGATGCTGGAATATTTCAACCTCTTTATTTTTTGTCATTTATATTCAACCTTTTCATAATCAGAAGCAACTCACGAATATATCACTTTTAATGTAAGTTCTCTCCACTTTTCATCCTTGGAGAACAAATGGATACCATAAGGATAAAGTTACAACATCCATTCAACTTCATTCTCGTATTATTCAAGTTATCTCCACTTTTCATATTTCTCTTTTTTTCAGTGTTTATCGTTATAAAAGAATCAGAGTAACATTTTGCTGCAAGATGTATAACCTCAAAGATGTTTGATCATAAAGTTGAAGCTTGGGAAGATTTACACTTACATTCACTATCATCTTTTTATAAGTAATAAAGTGGTAATATATCAAATATCATCCACCGAATTAGGACTTCAAAGTTGTAGTGAATCGAAGATGAGACATGCCAATTTCAGATGGTGAATTCAAGGAATACCTCGGGTTTATTATGCTTTGTGTGTGTATATATATATATAAAATACATACACACACACGCGCGCGCGCACACACACACACACACACACACAYATATATATATATATATATAGAGAGAGAGAGAGAGAAATTCAATTGCCAACTGATTTTCGGTGGTGAACTGGGGACAAAGGAGAGCATGCCATGTGTCCCCAGCGTCCACATTCAATATGAATAATGAAGGTGAAGTTCATAAACTATTCATGATAAATAATACACGATCATGATCCATGTTAAATTGATTAACTATTTATGATGAATAATACACATTCATTATGAATGATACATTGTTCATGATAAATAATCCATAAAGGCAGGAGACATGTGTCGCGCTCTCCGTTGTCCTCCGGTTCATAACGAAGACTCGTTTTTCAATTGAACCTACCCTTATATATAAGGAATAAAACATGTAGTATGTGCGTAAATTCTTCAGGATAAAATAAGAAATACTGGTAGTAAACCTGCAACATAACTGTGCCATAACATCGTGTAGAAAAGAATTGCTACTGCATCCTAAATCGTTTCCCAATTATGTCAGCTCTTGTATATACACTTTTCTAAGTAGGAAATGCTTAACATAGATGCAATTCTCGTATTCTTACGCATAAATTGCTTCAAGCATGGTACAACCTCAATCTGTACAAGTTATACGAAACAAATACGCATTCCTTAGTAACTTTGGTAAACCCTTTCAAGTTCACATCATTCAAGTTGGTTTTATCTTGGTTGAACTCAGTTTTAAATCTCAGCTACAAATGAACATTTTATCAGATGATGAACATACTTGTAAAGATTATTATTATTTTATTTAATGAAAACAAGAACGAACAAAGTGAAAATGCCTATCAAGAAAGGGCAACCCTCTGTTGTTTCTTCATATAAACTCATAATTCTTTTACACCTACATCAATGAAATTTTTATCTGCAATTAAGTAATTGAAAAGAACTGTGAGAATATGTGAAACCCTCAAATTAGCTCGAAAAGAAGTTAGAGATTCCAACGTATATATGGTCTAAAGTTTAACAAGAATAACATAAGTGCTATAAACCATTATATTAATGTTAATAGCAAATGATTTAATAATCATGTAAGAAAGAATTATGAGTTATAGATTATAGTTTTGGTAATTATGGGTTGTTAAGTTATAGTTTTAGTTGGTTAGGGATGTTTACCAAACGTTTATCTAGGTAAGTGTTTAATTACTAAGTCATATTACCTTACCGGATGAATGTGGCAAAGACCAATAATCTTACCCGATAAGAGCGAATACAAGGATCAAGAATGTTACATCGTAAGTGAGAGTGACGACTCTTACCATGGTTAGCACTTACTGGGTAAATTGTTGCATAATATACCGTTTTAGTGGACTAAAATCTTAACCGGTAAGTAAGTGATAGTGTTGAATTTTGCAGGTAAGTGTTACTTAGATAAGCATTACTTAGATAAGCGTTTAGTAAATGATCCTTAGTGTTGTTCTAAATTCTAAACAATACATCACAAACACACATTCTCTGCTTATACATATAGTTGAGATCATGTGAGAACTTGTTTTTAACTAATCTTTAAACCTTAACATACATTAACATATTTTAATATTTAAATCTCAACATACGTCCACAAAAACAACTGGGACGACACTTTTATATGTGAGAATAAGAGTTATAATGAGAATGGTAAAAAAAAACTTCTATAATATTGGATGGGTTAAATTTTTGATCTAACGGCTAAAAGATCGGTGAGTAGGGGTGTTAAAAAAACCGTTGGATTGCTTAAACCAGTTGAACCAAGTCAAACCGGACCGTTTTTGGCGATTTGAAAGGTCTGATGTGTCCGGTCTGGTTTGAAAATAGTCAAACGTTCGGTCCGGTCCAATCTGCGGTTTGAGCATTTTTCTTGAGCCGTCTGGACCGAATCGACTGCCAAAAATACACATATATTAATTATATTTGGTTTTCAAGTTGTAAGCTCAACTTTTATGGTTCAATTATAAAAATTGTCCAAGACATTATATTTTTAGTTATCATTTCTCAATTGGCAAAATTCCGAAATCCATTAAAAGTCAAATCCAAAATTCCAAATCTTTTTTCCACTTGGTCAATGTTTGTATAAAATTCTAATTATTGTTGGTGGACTTGTTTATTTTTTTTTCAACTTTGCTCAATGTTTTTAATTATAGAAATAGACATTTCTTTTATAATTCGGTATACTATTTAAAAAAAATTATACTGATAGAAGTTTCATTTTTAATATTAATATTAATATTATGTTTTCCAGTTTAAAGCCCATAAAAGACCCAAACCACCTAAACACGTCAGACTAGACCGTATTTGTGGTCCGGTTTGGTCATCCGCTTGGAAATTTTCTTAAACCGTCACTTCGGTTTGGTTTGTGGTTTGGAGCGCTAAATCTCCCAAATCGGACCGCAAACACACCTATCCCGGACCTTCAATTACCTTCTATCGATTACCGACCAGAAATGTGGATCTTCAACTACATTCATCAACCTTAATCTTCACTTTTTTATTGTTATTCTCACGAAATTTTACATACATTCAATCACTTTCACATGCATAAATTTGTTAAAGTTTCAATCATGATAATAAACCCACGTCAATGATAACAATTGAAGATAAACTAATTTTTTTACGTTCTCTAATTTATAACTGTTATTCTAGTGGCCACCTCTTTCCGTAAATGCCTTGCTTTGGGCGTGCCCACCCGTGTTCGATTCCAGGGGAGGACAGGTTGTCTTTTCCGGTACTTGCTTATGAGGTATGGCAAGTAGGGCTCACAAAATATGGACTATGGGGCATGAAGTCCCCTCCAATAAACCTTTTTAATTTTACAAATTTTGAGGGATTATTAAATTGAGCATGGTGACCCATTGCGTTCACAACTTCAGACAACTATTGCCCATTTCATAAAAGATATCTTTACATATTAACTAATAATGCACCTTCGGTAAAGGGGTGAGACAAGAGCCGGAAATAAGCTTAAGCTTTTTAAGCGTGGGGGTCGAACTTATATTTTATAAATGTGTGTATAAATGAGTATAGTTTGCTTCAATATAATAGACATATGTGTTTTAAAAAAAAATACAAAAAGATAAAACCTAAAATTAGGGCTGTAAACGAAACCGAACGAATACGAACGAAAATTTTTATGTTCATGTTCACTCGTAAAGAAAATGTGCTTGTTCAAGTTCGTCAAGATAGATGTTCTTCTAAAACTTCTAAAACGCAACTCATGAGAAGCGTAAAAAGGGATCTGGACCATTGATCACTTTAATCTCAAACTCACCCATGAATCATATTTGATACGTGGATTGATCCGGTGCATCTCATTCTAATTCAAGGGTGAAGATCCCTTCTTATGCTTCTCAACTTAACTATGTTTCTCACTGGAACATAACCCCACACACACACACACACACACACACATATATATATATATATATAGAGAGAGAGAGAGAGAGAGAGAGAGAGAGGGGAAGGGAGGATGAAACGAGAATACTAACTATTTAAAAGAACATGAAAATGGCCAAATTACATGCAAAATTATGTGATTTTACATGAACGGCCAAAAAAAGATGTGCAGACGGCTTTGGCTGTAGGTCATGGGGCAAAGTCGTGTGAATCACATGTGATTTTGTACGTGATGTTAGTATAAAATCACATATAATTCGACCGTTTTCTAATTTACTTAAATACGTGTTGTTCTTATTTGAACCCGACTATCTGTGTGTGTGAATGAGATTAATCATTTGAGAACCCACAAAATTGTGAGGACTTTTTCATCTAATGCTAGGATTTATGGTGTATTACCATATATTTGTTTCACAATGTGATTTTTTTTTGGCGTTTTTGAAAACAAAAAATGCATCTAAGATGCATCATATTATGAACTGAATACATATGAAAGAAACACATTATAAAATAAATAAATTTTAATTCAATACAAAATACTAATCTTAGATGAAAAAAAATGTGAAACAATATCTTAAGAATAAAAGTGCCTACGGTTATCACAACGTATGAGGTTCTCATTTAAATATGCTTATTTAAAAAAATATAATGTATATATATTACAAATCAAACAAAACAAAGCAAATGATACTTTTTTTTTAATTGTTAATTATGTTGAATCTGGATAATGGAGCGAGTTTTAGTTAAGATTATGGTTAAGTTTTAGGGTTTAAGCTAAGGTGTCGTTTACAAAACGTTTACTCGGGTAAGCGCTTACCAAGTCATATTACTTTACCGGATGAATATGGCAAGTACTAAGAATCTTACCTGGTAAGAGCGAATGCAAGAATTGAGAGTCTTACCCGGTAAGTTAGGGCGATGACTCTTACCATGGTTTGCGCTTACCGAGATAAATTGTTGTATACGATGCGTTTTGGTGAATAAAACCTTACTCGGTAAGTAAACGATAGTGTTGAATTTTACCAGTAAGCACTTACCGGATAAGTGTTTAGGTAAACAGCCCTAAATGAATGTGTATATGAATGATCACAAAGTAAATTTCGTGATACTAGAGGCCGCAATACTAACAGTGATTCGTTCATGATCCAATATACTATTCAAGCTCTTTCATCGATATCTACACAGTAAGCTCAAATACTAACACTTTCTAGTGTTTAGCTTACTCGGTCAATTTCACGTCTTACGGATCGCATGCGCTTTTGCTTATTATAAAATGCAAATCCTATAAATTTATGTTCATGTTACGTTTTACGATGTATTAATGAATGTGATATTAATAATTAATATTTAATTATTATTGGTGAATGTGAAATTTAGGGTTTCACACACACCATAAAGTAATAGTTTTAATTATTTTAAAATTAATTTAAATATTATATTTTACGTCGTATTTAAGTCAACATTTTTGAAAATGAAATGTGAATCCGAGAGAGTTTATACGTAACGGTCAAATAAGGATCATGAAAACAACATAAATACAAGGTGAGTCTTTTTTTAATATTCATCTTAATATCTATTTATTCGATTATTGTGTATCGGAGATGGCAAAACTCGGTTTGGCCCGGCCCTAAATCGGCATAGGACCAGGACCATATGTTATAAATGTGTCGTATAAACGAGTATAGTTTGCTTTAATATAATAGATAAATATGTATTAAAAAAAAACATAAACAGACACTATTTAAAAATATGGTTGTAAATGAACCGAACGAACATGAACGGTAAATGAACGAAATTTTTTTATGTTTGTTCACTCGTTAAAAAAATGTGCTTGTTCAAGTTCGTTAATATTTGTTCGTCAAGATAGATGCTCTCCTAAAACGCAACTCATGGTTGATCCAATCATTTCTTACACTCTTCACCTTAACTCATATTCTCACACAATTCTTTCTCTTTCTCTCTCTCTCTCTCTCTCTCTCTCTATATATATATATATATATATCTAGGGGAGCGTTCAAATAAAAACCACTCAATTTGTAAAAACCGTGAAAACCTCATTTAACCAATCATAATTTTTCATTTTGTTCATTTTTTTGTAATTATGAGAGGTTGATTAACCATTTTTATTGTGGATGATGTTAATCATGGATATTATCATCTTCATTATTTTAATTTTAGAGAAATATATGAAACAGTTTCATTAAAATTTCATTAAATATTATATGAAACAAATTCATCAAAAAAAAGTATTATATGAAACAATTTCACATGATTAAACAATTTCATGAAAAAATTTCATAAGATTAAACAATGAAATCGACGTATGAGGGTGGTTTGTACGGTTTTTACAAATGAGGGTGATTTTCATTTGATCGATCCTCTATATATCTATATCTATATCTATATCTATATCTATATATAAATTTCATAAGATTAAACATTGAAATCGACGTATGAGGGTGGTTTGTACGGTTTTTACAAATAAGAGTGGTTTTCATTTGATTGCTCCTATATATATATATATATATATATATATATATGCGAATGACCATTGAGAAAAAAAGTTAAGATACGAAGTATAAGAAGATATCTAGACCATTGATTACTTTAATCACAAACTTACCCATGAATCATATTTGATACGGGGATTGATCCGGTATATCTCATTTTAATCCAACGGTGAAGATCATTTCTTATGCTTCTCAACATTTGACGTTTTTAAAAACAAAAGATGCATCTAAGATGTATCACATTATAAACTGAATACATATGACAGAACACATTATGAAATAAATAAATGTTAATTCAATACACTAAATAATAACCTTAGATTGAAAAAGAACATGTGAAACAATATCTTAAGAATAAAAGTGCTTACGGTTATCACATTGTATGAGGTTCTCATTTAAATATATAATATATATATATATATGTGTGTGTGTGTATGTATATGTTTATATATATTACAACTCAAACAAAACAAAGCAAATGATAGGTTTTTTTAATAGTTAATTATGTTGAATCTGGATAATAAAGCGAGTCTTAGGGTTTAAGCTAATGAAGCTAAGTCGTTGATTGAAGTTTGATTTGTTAAAAGTTTGTGGATAAACGTCTCTTCAATTCCATGTTTTATTTTAAAATAAAATTTCATTTGATTGAGTAAATCATCGTTGGTGATATTCACATTTTCTATGTGAATGTTGTTGAGTTGTCATCCCAAGTGTAGGGTTTTGTTCTCAAACTCTTATATTTGAATGTCATGTTTTGTATTTCATATTGAAACGTCATCAGTATAAATATATTTTTTTTATTAACCTGGATATTCAATCCGTTATACGAGCCGACTAATCCCAGGGCGACTACCTGTTTTGCAGATAGCCCAGAATCACCGCATTTGAATCTCCGTGGCCACAAGGGGATTTTTATTCCTCCTTGGATTTGAACCTGAGACCTCCTGGTACTTTTGACATTTGAAACCAAACTCAAACCAATCAGACACCACCGTTATGGTTATGAGAATTGAAATTGTTATGAGAATTTGACATCGTAAAAAATGTGAAACGTGCACAACATTTCCCGGTTTGATAAAAAAAAAAAGATCAAACACACCTCTTTGGAAAGAAATAACAAGATGGTGAAACCTCTCGCAAGTCACATCTTCATGGTTTTGCGAAAAAACATGATAGGATGTTCGGGATTACTTATGGATTTGTATTAACTAGTGGAGAACAGACAGGTAGGAGGTTTCGTAGGTGAGACAAGAAGCTTTTTGTTGGCTATTTTAGTGTCGATCTCATATTTTAGTGTGTTGTCATTTACTTGAGATCAATGAGGTATTATTAGTTAAGCTATAATACGAGTTAATGGGTGCAAAGGTGCACGCTCGTATAAGTTGCCATGGACCTAAGATTTCCTCGAGGGGTCAATGCCAGTGCTCCTAGTGGGTCCCACACCCCTTTCCAAAAAGAACGTTGCTTTATGTATTTACTCAAAAGGGAGATGCCTTCTAGTGTTTAGCTTACTCGGTCAATTTCACGTCTTACGGGCTGCATGCACTTTTGCTTATTATAAAATGCAAATCCTATAAATTTATGTTCATGTTACGTTTTACGATGTATTAATGAATGGAAGAATTTTGTAATGTTATGACAATGCATGGATATGAGATTTAATCACACGATGTATAATTTATAGCATGTCGTAAACGTACATGGTGAGAGTGAGATTATCATGTGACACTGATGGTTTCATGAGGGGTTATTGTGAGAACGTGACAAATAGACCTTTTAAATATTAAGTACTAAGAGAATGACAAGTGCATAGGTTATTACCCGTTCCTATTACTCCATGTTTATCCAATTAAATTTTGATATTATATTTTTATCAACAACCGGTATATAATTTAATATATAAAATGAAATTTATGATGTGATATTAATAATTAATATTTAATTATTATTGTTGAGTGTGAAATTTAGGGTTTCACACACACCATAAAGTAATAGTTTTAATTATTTTAAAATTAATTTAAATATTATATTTCACGTCGTATTTAAGTCAACATTTTTGAAAATGAAATGGGAATCCGAGAAGAAAGTTTGTGGAGGGTTATCATTAAATTTTGTATGTAACTTCTTTGGTCAAATAAGGATGATGAAAATAACATAAGTATAAGGTGGGTCTTATAAAATATTTGACAAAAACTCTTAAAATTATTTTTTATGTATAAAATACTGTATATTGATGTATATTACTTAAAATTGAAGATTACAAGTAAATTATGCATAAATACAACTTATTAAACTTCATGTTTGAATTCGTGTAACTAATTACGAATAAACATAATTAAATAGAGGATAAACATTTAATTTTAAATATAAAAAATCCAAAACATAATTAAAATAACCTTTGAGTTTTAACAGAATACTTAATTATTATCTTAAATAAATTATTTTATTAAACAAAAAAAAATTAGTTCATTTTTAAACTTCAGTTAAATTATAATAAAAATTAAATTAAAAAAATTACACAAAAACAAGAACTTTTATATAGTTAATTTCATACTAATGTTGCTTATTTTTTTCAAAACTTTATAATATCTTCAAATTTATATTTCATTCAAAAATAAAAAACATTTTTTTTCTCAAAACCACATAAAGTCGCATTATAATATCGATAGATCCAAAATATAAAATGAAACATTAAAATCAAGGTGTATCTCGTTGCATTGCACGAGTACCCTTCTAGTTCATCTTAATGTCTGTTTATTCGATTATTGTGTATCGGAGATAGTAAAACTCGGTTTGGCCCGGCCCTAAATCGGCATAGGACCAGGACCCATATGGATCGGTCACGTTCGGCAGTTCTAATCCAGTTAGAATTTTATCTAAAAAACAAGGTTCGACACAATCTAAGATCGGTTATGTCCATACTGAAATTTCAAAAAGGAAGGATATTTTTAGTCATTGGAGAACGATAATATGACTGTTTTTTTTAGACTTTGATCGTTTTTGTTCCTTTTAACCTCGTTATGCTATATATAAGTCATATGGTGTATGAGAGAAAATATCAAATTCACAGACGCATAAAAACCCTCATAAGATTCATCATAGCTTATGAGTTCAGCTCGTATTTGATTTCAGTTATCTTATTCTCCTACTCAGTTCTCTTTATCTTGTTTTTGTGTTACAAATTATTGGAATAATGACTTACGACATTTGGGCATTAATTTTAAAAAGAAAATCAATATTACCCACTAATTTCTATCTAAATTCCAAATAATTTTATCGTTATACTAAACATTTGTACAAAGATTTATGTTTGATTAAATTGCTTGCACGTTTCATTTACTTGATTTTTTCACACTTCCATGTATATTTAGGGTTATTCTTGATATGATTATGTCTGTAGTTACGATTAACTGTCATGTTTTCATGGCTTTACAGCTTTATACTATGATTTGGACTGTGATATTAAATTTTCACTTTATGTGCTTCTGTTTTGATGTAGATGCCGTTAAAATGTTTCTAAATGCATATCAATAGTTTAAGTAGCATAACCAAGAAAGGGTATTTAATTAAAAAAAAAAATATCGTTGAAAGCCATGGCTTCAAATGGCTGTTAAATTTTTAACATTACATTTTTTGAAAAATTTGTGCCCACGTTTAGCTTTTAATAGGAACCGACGAATAGAAATTCATTGGAATTCATATAACATGATGCTTCTTGCAAGCGGGAATAGGAAGACACAATGCAAAATGTGTGACGCTCTCCATACATCAAAATGTGTGACAAAATTATAATAAAAACATATTTTAAAATATATTTGAATGACCCAATTATGGAATTTTCCAAGTGTATTTATACTTACATATGTGTTCAAGATTAATTTATGAAAAAAAAATCAGGCCCAAACTTGGCCAGACCCGGGCCCAAGAACGGGGGCTCAAACTTGGAGAACGGGCTAGCCGGTTTGAGATAGGACCGGGATCAGTTCTTGGTCATTTTTATCATGTACTTACATCAAGATCAAAGAGACACAAAGAAAGACAAAAAATAGAAAACCAGGGATCAATCACATTCGTTTTGATGAATATCATAATCATGTATATTCCTTCGTTTTGACATATTGTGAGCAAAATACAGGTTTTGGCACACACAAAAAAAAAACTGTCGTTTTGTATAAGTTCTGCTATTTACAACATCTTGATCAAACCATGAAAGGCATTAAACTAAACCAAACCAGTAGTAGTTTTTATTAGGGATGGGAATGGACCCCGACCCGTCGGGTAACCCGGTCCACCCGCCCCGGTCGGGGACGGGGATTCCCCGAAAAATCGGGTCCCGGGGACGGGGACGGGGATCCCCGCTTGGCGCAAGCCGGGGATGGGGCCGGGGACGGGTATAGCACTCCCCGCCCCGCCCCGTACCCGTTTTATATATATATGGCTTGGGCTTTTGGGTAGTGAATGTAAATGTAATGCGTCTTCTCCTTCCTAATTCTCCAGTCCAGTCCACGATTTCCTTTTCCTTCCCGCATCCAACATCCTCCCTCCTGGCCTCATGTACGATACGAGTGTCTAATATACGATTTCAGAACATACCCAGAAATTAATGGAAGAAAGAAGTAAGAAGGGATGAAGAACATTTAACAGTACCATTTGGGTGATTGAGATTAGAAAATAATCCAGCAGGAGAGCTATTTTGTCTCAAAAGACTTGAACCCATTTTAGATTGATGGCCCAAATTATCAGAAGCCATAGCCATGGAAGAACTCAACCCCCTGTTGTGGGTGAAGGTAGCTATGGATATTTAAAAAAAATTAGGGTTTTCTGTGGGGATTCCTGTGAGCAGATCTGATGAGCTTGATTCGTGTGTTCTGTTGCTAAGGAAGTTGGCTTGATTTGTGAACTAATTTTTACCTTAACTAGAGCTTGAACTTTTACCCGTTTCCCCGTTGGGGATCCCCGTTCCCTGTTGGAGACGGGGATGGGGATGTGATCATAATCTCCGGCGGGGACGGGGACGGGGACACATACGGGGGATCGGGGACGGGGACGGGTATTGGGGTCCCCGCCCCATCCCCGCCCCATTACCATCCCTAGTTTTTATTACTTTCTTTTATAAAACAAATGATACAAAAATTGTTGGTTTAAAATAAAAAAGAAAGACTTCGTCTTCAAATCCCTTTTTGAGTCACAAGTCTTGGTCAAAAGGAGACTTGAATTGGTCATGAAAAGTGTTCTCGCATGAGAAATCTCATGGAACCCACCATATATCTAAAAATGCATTAAATATATAAATATATATATATATATATATAATATTTAAATTAATACATGATTTAATAGAGGTTTTTTAACACATAAGTTGATAAACTAATTGATGTGTATCAGTTATATTTTTAAAAAGGCATTTATATAATATAACGGTCATAATTGAAAAATAAAAAAAACATGTCTCAATAAGCTATATGAAGTAACTTTTAAAAATTTTAATTAATAGTTTAGTAAAGTTATAATTTTTATATGTTTTTTTTTCTTTTTGATAAATTATGCTTATATGAAAACATTGTTTAAGAGCATCAATAATGCAGCATGTCTGAATCTAACTGAGGTTCGCGGTGGTGGAGGGACTGGATCGGAAAAAAGAGGGATTATGGGGGCTTTATCGAGGCTAACTAATAAAAAGGCCAGAGCTGGAAGTGATCTTAGAAACCAATCGCATTCCGGGGAAAAAAATCCCCATCTATCATCCTGAGGAGAAGTTTGGTTTCAAACCCTGGTTCGAACAGGAGGAGTACGCTATGCTAATGTGCCTTGGATGATCCACCGAAAAATAGGTTTTAAATCCATTGGATTTTTTTCATCTTTTTTTTTATTTAGAAAAAGGCAGGAAATAGGTTTTGAATCTTTASCACAATTCATATATTCGGAATCGGCATAGATTCATAATTTAATTAAATAGAGTTTTTGAGAGCTTTCTGAAAGGTTTTCAACATGATGGGGGCTTTTCCAGTAGAAGTTTTTTGTAAGGTTTTTTGTCAAAGGTTGTAACTGTATGACCTGTTTTTCAAAAAAAATTCGTATTTAATCAGTTTTAATTTTATAGAATTTTATAAAAGTTTCATGTTTAATTAGTTTATTTATTAATATAATTAATGTAAATATATTTTGATATAATAAATAAATAGATTATATAAAATAAATACGTAATTAAATAAATTATATTTTTGATATATTTAAATTAATAAAAAAATGGTACAAATTCTTATACAATTTTTACAGATTCTTTGAAACCCCAACTTCTTAAATTCATACTTTTAATTTTTATGGTACATACTTTTATACAATTTTTACGGGTTTTCTTGATAACCTAATTTTTATACAGTTTTGTAATTTTTGGGATTTTTGAGAGTAACTTTTTGATATATTTTTTTACTATAATAAACAACAACTTAACTATATTTTTACCATAAATATAACCCTCTCAAGCTAGATTTGATTTTTATAAATAAAAATATAAATGATAAAAAAAAAGGTAAAAAGTTTGAAAAACCTATAAAAACTTAAGAAATTTTTTATTATAGCGAAAATTTGTTGAGATTTTTTAATACCTAGACGGTATGTTAACTAGCTGATAAATAAATCATATTTAACAAAAACTAACTTATAAACATGTAACATAACAAAAAATGACATCTTGAAAAATTAATCAATTATAATGTTTTATAATATAATTAAAACAAATATCTAAAAATATAATATGTTAATTAATA
>NC_037540.1:38340480-38347864 GCF_001531365.2 Cynara cardunculus var. scolymus | reverse complement strand
AAATTAAATTATTAATATAGTAATAACTAATTTTATTTGATATTAGTAATAATTAATATTTAATTATTACTAATAGTAAGAAATAATAATTAATCTTAACAAGGGTTATAATTGGAAAAAACCACAATAAGCTTTAAAAACGTTACTTCAAGTAATGTGTCAATAAACTAGTTTATAAACTGACTTATTATAATTTAAACATATATCTAAAAAATAAACTAGCTTATTTTTGTCAACAACATCAAAAAAAAAAAAAAACTAAAAACCTTGACATAACTTAGGACAAGAACACAAAGTTGAATTGAAATTTGGGTTAGAAAATGGAGATTTGCTGACAAAGCTGATTTCTCCCATAGATTTACTTCAAAAGAATGAACAAAACGCTGGCGTTTCAGTGGAGCCCACCGACAATATTTATAGATTTTTTTTTTTTGAATTGATATTAAGTTGATAAAGTTTTATGAGTATAAAAAGATAACAAATGGGTTAAAATTAGGGGCTATTTATCGATATAAATTGGTATTCGTTTATCAGATAAGAGTCGTTGTATGTTTTTCATCAAAATAACACAATATAAATGTTTCTTACTCAGTTAACGTTAATCTGGTAAGATTTTTGGTTACCAAAATGATAAGTAAAATAGTTGGTAGAACCCACATTTTATTACTTGGTGAAGCAACAAGCGTTTAGTTATCCGGTAACAGGATAATAAGGGGCTGTTTACCCAAATGTTTACCCGGTGATTACCTATAGGAGTCAACACTATAGTTTATTTTGATGAGTAAGATTTTAGTACATCAAAACGTATTGAATGCAACAATTTAGCGCGTAAGCGCTAGCTTACCTGGGTAAGAGTCGTGATATTCACTTACCGGGTAAGACTCTCCATCATTCTTATCGCTCTTACCTGGTAAGATTCTTGGCCATTGTCATGTTCATCCGATAAAGAAATTTATTCCGTAAATATCTAATATACAAACACTAGTAGTTTATTAATAAAAAAAATCAAAGTGGTAGCATCTTAGCACACAATGAAACAAAATGACTTCATTCAAAATTTCATTGCCAAATTAATTAACAGAAAAAATAAACAAATATCCCAAAAAATAAATAGAAAATAATCCAAATACATAAATTAACCCTAAATATTTACAAAAATAAATAATAATCATTACAACAAAATTGATTTTATTGGAACACCTAAAATGAAAAAAACGTACTAAAAGAATATTTTATAAAACATAAGTTTATAAGATCAAACCAAAAAACGTTTTGTCTAAAAGTATTACAATAGATTTATATGATAGTTTAAAAAAAATTATGACGCATTTAAACTAAAGTGTCGTATTAACTATTTTACAAAACACTATCTAAAAAAGTATCATATAGAAAGATGGGTTTATATGACATTTTTTTTAATAAATTAGTTAATATAATACTTTATTTTCAAAATATCCTAAAAACTTGTTAAAATGCCTAACAACGTCCTATAAATCTATTGTAACGATTTTAGATAGGATGTGTTATAGTTTGATCCTATAAACGTAAATTTTATAAAGTATTATATTAGTTTTTTTAATTTTAAAAAGCATTTTTTGAAAGCGTTGTAAAAATTAAGTTCTGTTGTAATGAATTAGTCTTATTGACACAGTATGTTAGTGAAAGAAGTATACGTTTACGACTTCTGAAACTCTATAAAGTAATATTTTGATGAATTTCATGTGAATCTTCGTAACACTTTATCGGATATATTTTTATCTTTAATGAGAAATTAAAAATAAACATAAAAAGAGTGAAAGTCCTCCAAATTTTACAAAAGTGGTGATGAATTTGACGCATCAAAAAAGAGACGGTATGTTCCTTTGCGGACGTGTTAGAGGAGATAAAAACCGATGATATGCTTGACGTATCAAGAAAGAAAAACGACACCATACTCCTCAACGGACGTGTCGGTAAGGAAAAAAACAACGCAATATACCTGACGTAATCAAGAAATAAAAAGAATGATGGTTGCTTCTTGGATATACCAAGAGGAGGAAAGTGACGAGAAGCTTGACGTATCAAGAAAGAGAATGTATGATACCCTTCTTCATGACGTATCAAGAGATTGATCATTTTACATTTTCATGTCAATTTGCAAACGAAAGTCAAGTAAGACGGTTTAAAAAGTCTACTGCCTCATTATATGATTATGGCCGATGCATTTCTGTAAGAAATTCAAACAATCTTTAAACTTGAAAGCGTGCCTAAACAGTAAAACACAATTTTGATTCAGGTGGCGTTTAATCGTGTTTACGGTTTTTTGGAGGTTTGTTTTTAATATGACATTTATACCCTTTTCAAGTGATTTTCCTTTTAGCCAACCTTATTTCCCTAGTACTTAATTTTTTTTTTGCGTTTTTTTTAATTTGTTTTGTCTATCAGATATTTGAAGCTCTATACAGTTGTTTGTCTTGTAACAACATGACAAACTATTATCTACAGATATAATAAAATTATCTACAGAAAATAGATGAAGATAAAAACCTTTTATTCATAGCTTACTGAAACTACAAAGCCTTGTCCAGTACTCTTATAAGTTCGATAAGATCAATAGCACAATGAATTAGCAATTTTGTACAACATTATTTAAAAAAGTGTCCTATAAAAAAATGGATAATTTATTTCGCTCAATATTTGTTTATATTTCGCCAATTTTTGAAGAAAAGATAGAGGGATGAGGGTTTTTTTAATTTTAAAAGTATTGTTGTAAAAGTGCGTATATCTGTGGAATCAATTAGTTTAGCGGTTAATAGATATCATTTTCTCCTGAACCTCATTATATATATATATATACATGTGTATGAATGAATGAATCTCCCTTTAGTTAAGATCTGTGAGTTGTTTTTGAGTTTTCGGATGAAGAACAATATGAAAATTGGAAACCCTAATTTTAAGATGATAAAATAGGAGTTCATTTGTGGACGGTTTTCATTTATTTTGGTGTTAAAATATCAATAATGAACTTCTTTATTGCAATCGTGGAAAAAACAATCAAATAAAATCGTCTTTAATATAATTAATTATTTAATTACACAAATCGAATCATAAAAACGATATTTTATTTTATTTATTTTGATATACTTATTGATATATAAGGGAAAAGTCTAAAAAAACCCAATGAATTTTAGTGTTTGGAATGATTAAGTTATTGAACAATTTTTTGAAACAAATAGATCATTGGACATTCTAAAACTTATTAAATAATTTTTTGGACATTCCAAAACATGTTAGATACTCAACCACTCCCGCTCGTCTCGTCAGACGCTAACCGGCGACACACACTCAACCACTCCCGCTCCATCGATGCATCCCCCAACACCTCTCTCGCCGGATCCCATTGCGTTTGCTCCACCAGCGCGGGAACCATCCACCACCATTGTCGGTCAAAGCTCCACCGTACGAGTCGATTACGACGAGTTTCACGCCGTCGTTACCCCGGACTTGGGCCATGATGATGATATGGCTTGGGAAGAGGATGAGCAGGAAGATCTTGAGGAGGAAATCCCAGAAGATGAAGTGCAGGATGATTTGGAAGAAGACATTCCAGATGATGAAGAAATTGTTGTCCCCAAGCCCAAGCCTTCGAAAAAGAGGAAGGCAGCAGCCAAGTCAAGAAAGCAGCCGACAAAACAAAAGAAGAAGGAAAAGGTGGTACCATTTCAGGAAAGAATGTAGAACCGGCCGCGATTGATGCGAACGAGCCTGTGGCGACGTCAACCGTTCCACCAACTACGCCACCGGTTGCTGCTGTTTCTGAGCCACCCGCTGCTGTCACTGAGCAACCTGCCGAGCATGTTTCTGCCCCACCTGCTGTCCCTATGGCCGAACCGACTGCTGAACTCCCACGATGCGGAGTTGATATGGCCAGCCCATCCGATCCACCGCCGAGCAACCCTTTAGGCTCGGGGTACGGGTCAGCGACTTGACTGTCTGTTTTGGCACTACAGTGGGAGGAAACGAATCTGAGGTTGGCGGAAATCTTGAAGAAGGTTGGAAGCCTTGATGACCGAGTCTCCGATCTCGAAAAGAAGAGTGCACAATATTGGGCTTACACTAGAGACTGAAATCGGGTGGAATGACAACTCTATGGGCGTCAAGATACTCTCTTGACAGCCCAACTTCCCCGATTCCCCAGCGGTCTTTGCCCGCCTCAGGTCCGGTGCTTCCCACCTTTGCAAGCCCATGTGCCGACGTCTGTTGTTGCTGCACCCTTTGCTCCGGTTCCCCACATTCCCGCTGTTGCTCCATTGCTTATCACCACTGCCATTGTTCCTGCCGTTGCAGTTTCAGTTACTGCTCCCATTGTCCAAAGCTCTGAGGCGCCAGATGCATCCACTGTTTGCACACAGTGAGCAGTTTGGCAGAAATGGTTAAATTCTCAACTTTTGATCTCACCTCTTTAAACATTATTTTTGGATATAACTCTTGAGTACAGATACATTTTCATTCCGTCTTTTGTGTATGCTTTGCGGAATGCTATTTTCTTTTGTGTGATTATTTATGATATGGGTGTTGGATTTCCTTTTGCTTTGTCTAGTTCCATGCAGGTACAATTTGCTTGGATGATTTTTGGTAGTGTTAAAGTTAAAAGGATGTAGGCCCTCCTTTTGTTTTTAAACCCAAMCACTWTTCCCCTTGCACCCAACCCGTAACCTTTTGGTCCCTTTGGCAACAATGGGGACATTGTTATTATCAAGTTTGGGGGGATGTGTTCAAAAAGAAAAAAATATATATACCTTCGAAAAATTGGGAGGTATGAAAAAAAAAATAGAAAAAAAGAGAAGAAAACAAAACAAAAAAATAAAATAATCGGTCTTGGGAAAATTGGGAGACGAAAATAAAAAGCCCGGTACTCCAAAGGGCAAGTTTATGCCAATAAATGAGTCATGAACTTTTTCCTGGTACTCAAAAGTGAATCGACGAGAACTTTTGTTTCAAACCCTTTTGTAGTATAGGATAAGTTTGGGGGAGGGATACACGCTATCATTGCCAAAAACACTAACCGGAAAGCCCTACTGATTAACGGCAACACTACGAAGATCAAGCAAGGAAATTGTACATCCTCTTTACTAGACGAATTTCCAACACCTTCTGTAAGTGTTTCGTTCTTGTTCCTTTCTTTTTGTGTCTTTTTAAATTATTTTCTTTTACTTGAGGACAAGTAATACCTCAAGTTTGGGGGTGTGATAACTCTCATTTTGTTAGAGTTATTTGTTGTCCAATACCCCTATTTTATTGTATCTTTGGTACCCATTTTGCTCCTATCCTATATTTTTGATCTAAATTATGTTAAGAGGTGATGAAAGGTTAAGAATTTAATTATTGTCTAAAAAAAACTCTTTATTGTTGGTAAATTTGGCATCTAGTTGGATTTGAACAAAATTATGATATTCATATTCTTGGATATTATTGGGAGTTAATGCTAAGTTCAAATCTAATTACTTGGTTGCATGGAAGATTGAACCTAGTTATGGGATGATGAGACTTGGATGAGTTCTATTTGTACCATGATGGAATGACTTTTCCATCACATTTATTGGTTGCACCTTCACCCTTTTGCAACCTATCAAGAGGAGGTGACTTGGTCATGATTGAAGAAGACATGTGGTGATGGGTGGTCATTACCCATTGGACAAAGAGTATTTGGGTCCCACCTTTCCCCCTATATATTTGAAGACTTCTCTCAAGCATCAATCCATCTCCAATCCAACTCAATCCAACTTTTCCACCAGCACCTTGGAGCATCCTCTTAAAGCTTTGTAGCATTAGAACTAGTTTATTTTCAGTTTATAATTTAATTTTCGTAGTTCAGCTTTTATTCTCGCCACTGTATTGTGTGCCCTTTGTGGGCACCAGTAAGTAATTATTTTCAGTTCAAGTATTTCTTATGCAGCTTTCTACTTCTATTTCTGTTATGTTTTCTAATTTCATTATGAGCTAAGCACCCCCTTGGGTGTGGGTGTGAGTCAAGCTTAAGGATTTAAGGGCACACTTGGGTGTTGCCATTTTTATTKATTCTTAAGCTTGGTCATTTAAGTCGGGACGTAAACTCAACGCGGATAAGCCGATCACTTTGAAGTGTTAATATTAGATCCTTGATCCAGAGATTGGCGGATTTGAAATACGGCTTAGATGATGCACAAAGGTTCGAGAGAGTCTTTGATAATCACGCAGAGATGCGGGTTTTGCATGTTTTTAGCTTTTGTTCAGATATTAGTCGAGTTTATGCTACAATACGTTGTGAGTATAAATCTTCAGACTAGTGGAACCAGATATCTTTTTATCTAGTAGCTAAATCGGCAAGTTTAAGATTGATAATTTTGGACGCTTTGTGGGCACTCTGTGGGCACAGTATATAAGAATTCACTTTCGAGAGAAAGGAGTTCTTATAGAAATCCCATGGGTTTCTAACCAAGTCGTTCCTGCTTTATTCTTAAGCAAAACTTACACTCATACCCAACTTTTAATATTAAAGGTTTATTTTATATTTTTTACGCTTTGCACCAATCGAAACTCAAATATTTTTCTCAACCCGAAACATTGTTCAAGAAATTCATGAAAGTCTCTGATTCTCAGTAAGTCCGGTCCCTGTGGAAACGATCTTGGTACTATACCACTTTATTACTTGAAGCGATCTTAGTGTCGRCGTRCMCTTGCACCGCCACTTTGGGGATTTTATGCCCACTGTGTGCACACTTACGATTTTAGCACACCAAGTATATAATATTTATATACGACAAAATGCAACAAATAAACTCACACACCCTCCTCACCTATGGTGAGGTTTGAACCCCTGACCTCCTAGAAGGCCAAATGCTACGATACCGCTAGTACTTACATTTACATACATAATTAATTAAAATTCATCCATAATCCGTTGGTGAAATGATATCACCAACAAAATTCAACCACGATATTTCACACTTATTAACATGTTATTGTTTTAGAGCGTCTGACAGTGGTCAAGTTAGTCATCAATTAGATATAAGTAATCTATGCATATATATATAGGGTATATTTCTTTTACAACCTTATGTATTTGTACAACCCTTGCAACCCAATTAATTGATATATTTATAGAAATGACGGGAATTCATTTATGGAATATGAATAGAGTTCATTAATTATGATTAATACTTTATATTAGGAAACAATCAAAACTTCTATGAAATCACATATTCATCAAATGAAATGGACGGTTGAGATTGGGTTGTATTGGTTGCACAAATGTCAAGGGTTGTATAATAATCAACCTCTATATATATATATATATATATATATATATATATCAATGAACACTTGCGATGAATTTTAATTAATTATGTATTTAGTTAAATTTTAT
>NC_037540.1:38299642-38340193 GCF_001531365.2 Cynara cardunculus var. scolymus | reverse complement strand
TTTTTTTGTAAATATAAGTATCTTTTGGTATATTTGTTTTATTTATAGATGTAAATATTTTTTTTGATTTAAGAAATGTTTAGAAACTTAATCGTTCAAAATATGAAAGTCAATTGGTTTCCCCCCCAATTTTCCCCCATTATTTTACCATATTAACAACTTTATAGGTCATAAGGATGCATCTAACAAGTTTTAGAAAGTCCAAGAAGTTATTTACAAGTTTTGCATTGTTTAAAGACTTATTTGTTCCAAAAAAATTGTCCAATGACTTAATAATTCCAAACACTAAAGTCCATTGCGTTTTTTATAGAATTTTCCCTATATAAAGATATGTTTGTGTATAAATATTGTTTTATTTTTTTATAAGAAAAAGACAAAAATTAAACAAAAAAACAAAAATGACCCTTGATTTAACTAAGTTAACGAATGTATCTTAACGTGTTAGTTAGAGAGACCATGATCATAACAAATTGAATACCACAAGAACCAAATTCATAATAAACATACTATAGGGATCCTAATAATAAAAGATCGAAAAACAAGGGCCAAATCCATAATCCACTCTAATTAATAATAACAATTAATATTAATCGGAGTTATAAATTAAAAAAAAAAACTCTTAAAATATTACTTCAACTAACATTTCAATACGCTAGCTTATTTCCATTTAAATCGTATAAAGACGATCCAAATTCAAACACGTTACGTTAATTTTTATTCCTCTGTGGCCACAAGAGAATCACCGTATTTGAACTTCTGTAGCCACAAGAGAATTTTTATTCCTCCTTGGATTTGAACCTGAGACCTCCAGATACTTTTGACATTTGGAACCAAGCTTAAACCAACCAGACATTACATTTGTGGTTTCTATTAAACATTTTTAATGTATTAAAAATGATTATATCATCAATAATTAATTTATTTATGATTATTATACAATCAAAACTTCACTTTTTGTTCAAAACTCAAAATAGAGTGGAGGCAAAAAGGATGCAATTGGTAACATCATTATCATCATCTTGGCTCTTTTACCATTCAAGTGTTGTCCTTTCTGCATCATGTGTCCCCCCTCCAATCACCAACTCATGGATTGCAAAAAGTGTTTCTATATTTTCATATCTCAATTTTCTGTTTTTTAATATTTTATATTAAAATCAACTCAAATAATCTATCACTAATATAAAAAGTAAGTGATCGTTTACTTAAATACTTACTCATTAAGCACTTTTCAGTAGAAGTCAACATTATAATCTATTTTATCAGATAAGATTGTATTATATTAAAACGATATCGTATGCAATAATTTACCCGTAAGCGTCCTCACCATCATTTACCGGATAAGACTCTCTATCCTTATCATCGTTCTTACCAGGTAAGATTTTCAACCCTTGTCATGTGCATTAGGTGAGGAAAGTTACCCGATCAACACTTATCAAAATAAGTGTTTAATAAACGGACCCTAAATTTTATGTTAATATATATATATATATATATGTATATATATATTCTTTATATATATTAACATCGTACTTTTAAGATCTCAATTACATTATTTAACCTGATTCTGATATAAATAATTGATAATATTAGTTTGATTAAAACTATGTTATTATTAATTATCATAGGATCTTTTAATTCCCCATGTTGCTGTGTGATTTTACTTTTACCCCCTCAATAAACCTCCATTGCTGCACCAAGTCAGGCTCAGGCAGTCCCCCACCCCCAAAACAAACTTTCTCCAAATCCCAAATCCCTTTAATCTCTCCTCTCCAATTCAATTTCATCATCGCCATTTTAGTTGCAGAGATTTGTTCAACAGATTCCCTTCGTTTAATTCACTTCCACTTCTGATTTCCATGTAATATCACAGTCACGATAAATGGGGTGCTGTTTAACAACCTCCGCCGCTACCGCCGGAGACGATCACCATCACCATGTCGACTCCAAACCCATTTCGAAACTACGTGGTGGTCCTCTGTCGCCGGAAGAAGAAACAGTGAAAGAAGTCCTCTCAGAAACCCCCATCGTCTCCAAAAAACCACCGCCGACTACTTCCACCCCAACAAAAATCACCGGCGACAACCAACAGATTCTCCATCCTGTACAAGAATTCAAGTCTGGGAACGGCGTCGTCCGATTCACCAAGAACCAAATCCAAGAAAACGCTTCTGAGGTCTCGTCGGAGATGTATACTTACAGCGAGACCTTTTCTGCTGCAACAACAACGACGACGTCGTTGGCAACAGATCTCAAGAGAGGCGAAATCGGAATAGATGAAGACGGAGAAGTTACCCAGAAAATAAAGAAGTGTCCGCCGGCCAAAAAGATACCGAGAAAACAGCCGACGACGACGTCTTCCGTCGAACGCGCCAGAAGAAAAGAAAGAGGCATCAGGCCTCCGCCTCCGGCTAGAAGATCAACAATTCCTTCCATGGATAAAAAAATCCAGCTTCCTTCAAGAAATATTACGACAACACAACGCCACCGGAATGTGGTACCATCCAATGTCGTCCGACGAGAACCTCCTGCTCGAAGATCGAAGTTACCGGCGATGAGGAGAGAGGAAGTACAGCTTCGGAAAGCTAAGGAGAGAAGTCCTGTTCCGAAGTCTGGCAACCGGGTACCCATGAACGTGACGGAGAATGAAGGAAACTTTAAGTTAAAGAAGACTACTGACGGCGGCGTGATGCCGGAGCCGGAAACGGAAACGGAGACACGTGAGTCGCTGGAGAATCCCCTCGTTTCCTTGGAGTGCTTCATATTCCTATAGTACAGCATCAACCAATATCTACGGGATACGATGTCGTTTAGACATCCGGCTGATTCCCATTGCCATGGAGAAATTTTTGTAGAGAAAACAATTTATGATTTTAACGTGGAAATATATTTTAATTTAAGAATTTGGGTTTTTGTTCGAAGTAAAATGTAACAAAATTCAATTTAGTTTTATTTTGTAAGATGATTTTGATAAATTATTGATATTGTAACTTTTGATATTGCACTAAATATAATTAACCAGGTGTTTAGAATTGCTTTTAAAAGCAACTTATTGACTTATTCCGGTATGACATCGGTAATAAGCATTTTTGAGTATTTGGATAAACAATTTATACATGTATCAAACCGGTAATAAGGAGTTTTTGAAGAAGTTAAACTTTTCTAACTTATAATAAATTGATAAATGTTTCTTTAGAAAAATATAAGTTGTTTCAAATAAGGAATCCCAAATTAACAAATTTGGTTCCATTTTGTCCTTTTTATTTTCTAGATTTTGCATAGAAGTCATGTATAAAAACGCGATATCATGATGACTCTACTCACAACAATATTCACTTCTCTATAGGACTCACGTAGTTGAGATGCCTCCAGAGGATAAGACAAACCCTTTTTCCACAACTATCATCATGTGATCCAACTAATACCTCCTATACATTTACCATTATAGCCTAATGGATCGTGTGAGAAACAGAGTTAAAGTGATAAGCGTAATAAATGATTTGGACTTTTGATCACCTTTAATTTCAAACACACTCACAATCGTGCTTAGGGTTGTAAACGAACCGAACGTTCAACGAATCGTTCGACGGGAAATTCGTTTATTTAATAAACGAACGAACAGGAACAAATTTTTTTGTTCATTTTAGTTAAACGAACGAACATGAACAAGAGTCTCGTTCGTTCATTTATGTTCGTGAATGTTCGTTCATTTATCATTCGTTTATATACTAAATTTAATATATAATATTTTGTTTATTAATTTGAATTCAAATAATATTTACTTCTGTTCATTTAGCCAGTTCGTTTATGTTTGTTCGTTTACGTTCGTTTAGCATGTTAACGAATGAAAATAAACGAACACGAGCACACCTGGTTTCTAAACGAACAAACACGAACACAAAGATTTTCGTTTGTTTACTGTTCGTGTTTGTTCAGTTAAGTTAAACGAACGAACATGAACAAGCCTCCGTTCGTGTTTGTTCGGTTTGTTTACAGCGAAACAGCCCTAATCGTGCTTGATAACGGGATTGATCCGGTGCATCTTGGTACATCTCATCCTAATATGCATCCAACTATAACTACATATAAAGTTAAATGTCAATTTAGCTTTTTTAGCTGATACATATATTATCGGTGTGAATATCTCTGCAACATTTTAAATCTGTACGACGTCAAGGTAAGTTAGTCATTTCCCAAACCATGTCTTGGGGAAAAACATGAACAACCCGATACATCAAGGACAACAAAAAATTATGAACGATAAGGAAAACAAAGGGTCGCCTGGCTAATCTGCGCAAATAACGTCTTAGATTCGACATCAAGGGTAAATTAGTCATTTTGCAAATAAAAAAACACATAAGACCGGACACATGGAGGACAGATTGGATCCAGCAAGGGCATTAAAAACTTTTTAAAAGACAAGATGACCAGCTAATCTGTCTTTTAATTGCTATAAAGGGGCAAATTAGTCAATTCACACCATCATATGTTGCCACATAGAGAGAGAGAGAGAAAGGGGAAAAGGAAGCCTGAAATAAATACAAGGACTAAGGGGTCTTTTTAAAAGTTTCGTTAAGAGGTCATATTTGAATTATTAAGAGGTAAATCTTGTTTAGTAAAAAAATTTGTCTTTTAATGATTCTAAAACCTTCTGAATGATTTTGTATCATGAGCCTTCCTTAACCATTAAGCACACTAATTTCATCGTAAACAATTACCAAACAATTATATTTCAATTTGCACTATATCATAAAAACCTCTTAATCATTTTGACCACTTAATCATTTTACACCAAAACCATTCAGCAATTGCCAAACAGCCCCTAAACCAAACCATCAAGTGGTTTTTGTTACAAAAAAGTTTGAAAAAAGAGTCGAAAAGGATCCAAATTTGCAACTTGTAATGTAAAACCACATGCGATGAGACTAAAACGTTGGGTAATTTAAGAGAGCACACGTCAAATTAAAGCACCCTAATTTCTTTTTCATTGCTCGGGGAGGTAGAGCGGAGGCACGGGCATCCCCTAGGTGGCCGCCCCTTCCAACAATCCCGACGAGAACCCCCAAACGCCCCCAATCTCAACTGCGCTCCCCGCTTTGTGTTCCACAAACACATCCACCTGCCATACACGAGGCTAAACCAACCCAGTGAATCCCACATAGAGAAAGGTCCAATTAGAGTAAGATATACCGAGTTTATTTTGTTTGGTCGGGGGAGGCCAACCGATATCTACTCACGACAACTGGGTCTGCAACATTACAACTCGGTCCGGCAATTGGGACTCACTTCTCAACGAGAACTTTAAACTTCACTCGCCTCTTAATCGTACCCATCCTATCATACCCAATCCCGATCTTACTATGCATCAACTTCATCGCCATTTCGGCATTACCAGATTTCCTCAACGAATTAATCAAAATCGTACGAACCCTCCCGGGTATCTCTCGACCCCTTTCAACAATCCCATCAGCCAATTTACACGCTTGGTCAACACGACCGGCTTTGACCAAAACGTTGATCATATCTTCACAAGCCGTTTCTATAACCACACCCATCGGTGCTAACTCGTCCAATATCTTACACGCTCGTGAAACTTTCCCGGAAAGACAAAGCCCGGTTGCAAGAACCCTTACCGAAGCCGCGGTCGGAGTTATACCCTTATCGATCATCAAATCCCAGATTTTTAACGCTTCTTCATTCCGATGTTTGTTAAACAATCCATTCATTATGATGGTGTATGAATAAACCGTCTGATCACAACCTTCGGTTTCCATCCGTTTAAAAAGGACCAACGCTTCATCAATCTTTTCGTTCTTCACAAATGCATCAAGAAGCGCATTGTAGCAATAAGAATCACGACTACATCCATCGTTAACCATCTCTTCGAAAAGCTTCTCGGCTTCATCTAATCTCCCAGATTTCCCAAGCCCATCAATCAGACTCGAATAAAACATTGCATTAACCGCCACTTTATTGTTTCTACATAGCTCAAAATACATCATCGCCTCCTCTAATCTCCCGGTTTTGCATAAAACGTTCACAATAACACCATAAGTAACCTCATCCGGCTTAAAACCGTCACTATTCATCCGTTCAAAAAGCCTAATCACCTCGTCTGTATGCCCGCTTTTTGCATAAGCGTCCATTAAAGCGGTATACATTGCAACATTAGCTTTACGACCCTTTTGAATCATATTTTCAAACAAAATGTAAGCTTCCATCGGCTTCCCATCTCTACAAAGACCTCCAATTACTAAACTATAAGCATGAGGCAGGATTTCGAGTTCTTTTTCCTCCATTTCATTATAAAGTTTCAAACACGAATCATAATCAGAATCCGAATAATAAGCCTGCAACAAGGTTAAATACGTAATCTTATCGCGTTCTATGTTCATCTCCTCCATTCGCCTAAATTTCTCAACCGCTTTCTGTGTTCTTCCAGATTTACAATACCCTTTGATCATTGTGTTATATGTCACAGTATCGGGTTTAATAAGCCCAGTTTCCATAACTTCGAAAACCTGTTCAGCAGACTCGATGAACATCGAATTAACCAAACCATTTATCAAGAAATTGAACGTAAACAAGCTCGGTTCGATACCGTTTTCTTTCATTTCTCTCCAAACCCACAATAATTCTTCAACCATCCCCAAATTTCCAAATGATCTGATCAACAAATTTGCAGAGATTATGTTCATTAAGAAACCCTTTCGTTTAAGCTCAATGAACACAAACTTAACCTTATCCAAATCTTTAGAAACAGATAAAACATCAATCAAGAAAGCATAGCATTCAAGATTATGAGTATAAGTATATCCACCACCACCCTTTTGCTTACCTGCCCATTTGAAGAACCGAAAGGCTAAATCGGGTTGGGTTTTGATCCAATCCGATTTAAGAATGTAGGAAACGAAACTGGGTGGTAATCTGATAAGCCATCTGTGACAAAAAGCATCCAATTTGGGCTCCATTTGCGATGAATCGTCGTTTAAAAGATTGAGGATCTGATCAACCCATGGCGAAGGTTTGGGGTGTGATGTGATGAGGTTGGAGGTGTCGTTGATGGGTTGAACCCATTCCGGTGGTGGAGGTGAGGTTGCGGTGAAAGCCCACCTAGGGTTTGAGATGAGAAGTGGATTCGGGTCGGGTTTTGGTGAGTGGTGAAATGGGTAATGAATCTTTGTTCCGCCATTGATGGAGGAAGAGTCAGGTCTGTAGATTGTGACTGGGTAGAAGGATTTCAGCAAGGTTTTTCTCATCATGTAGAAGAACTCGATTATGATTGCAGTTTAAATTTCATTTCGAGAGGAAATTGGATTTGAAACCTGTAAAATCAGGGTTTATGAGGGTTTCGAAAGCTTGATCTCATCATTCAATTCCAGTAATTCGTAAGTGTCTTCAACAACTGGTCCTATGGTCTAGTGGTTAGGACATTGGACTCTGAATCCAGTAACCCGAGTTCAAATCTCGGTAGGACCTAAAATTTTTCGATTTTTGTTGGAGTAAATTACGTTTTTCATCCACTGGATTCTTGAAAATTGCTGTTTTAGTCCTTATAGTTATAAAATTAACATTTCATTCTTATATTTTACAATTTATTGTTGTTTCTGTTCTTACGGTTTATATTTCATTTATGTTTTCATCCCTTAAAGATAAGAAATTTTCCTTAAAGACGAGAATAACCATAAATCATACAGAAATAAGAACTGCTATTTTAAAACCAGAGAGATGAAAGTCGTTATCTTTAACAAACCATAGTGACCAATAACATCTAAGTTATCATTTATAAAGAGAACAATACCTTTAATCATCAAGTCAGAAAGAAATGTTGATTTAAAATTACCTTGAAAATATAAGGTTGGACCCTAGACACCGTCAAGCTGTTAAAAGACAGTTTCGTAATGATTGTAGGACCGGTACAGTATCTACGTTTCAAATGATTTGACATCATAACCTTTTTGCATCTGGATTTTAAGAACATTTCTATGAAATATTTAAGAAAAAAACATCCAAAACCAACATAAAATGGTATGAATCCTAAAGAGAGATCTTACATTTCCGAAAAAACACAGTATAATACCAATACCCAGTTCAAGTATGAAGATCAAAAAACAAAAAAAGCAAAAATAATTACGTTCGCGGCTGCTCCTCCGAAAATCTAGGAAGTTGAACCAGCGAGTTGACTCGAGTGACGCCTTCCAAACCCGACCAGTTCTGATCTTCAGTTACCGCGATGACCGTTTCCTCCTTCCCTTCCAAAACTACATCGTTTTGTTCTCTTTTACGAGCATCGTTGGTCTCTTCCGATGATCTGACCGTAAAATTCCGCTGCAAATATGGCTCTGGATTCTGGCCGTCGTCTGATTCGCCTGCATTACTCTGGAGGGTAGCGGAAGAGAAACCATGATCTTCGTTATCCGATTCTGCGTCCATCTTACCGTCCAAAAACAAGCAAACGACTGCACAGTCGTCCATTTTAGATGTCGGGTATTTCGTTTTCCATTCACGAGCGGCTAAGTCGACGAGTATCCTTGCGGCCGACGACCGAGTTGGAGCAGATGATACGGTTTCGATCACTTGTTCATTGCTCAAAACATCCCAAATCTACAATACATGTAATTGGGCATCAACGTAATCATTAAAGCATAAACATAACAACGGCGAATAATATAGGGTACCTTCTAAAAAAACTGAATTTAAGAATCTAACCGTCTGTTGTATTTCTAAGTTTCTACGGTCGCGGATTACAAAGAAATAAATCAATTTGATTTAAAGAAAAATGTTTTCGTACCCCGTCTGAGGCAAGAACGATGAACTTATCATTCTCGGTGAGAATCCGATGAGAGACTTCAGGAATAGAGATCACTCCATATTCCTTTAAACAAAAGTCTCCAAAAGCCCGTGCCATTGCTAGCCCGGGTGCATCATCAAACGGTAACCAAACTCTTGGCACCTCCGGTTCATCTTGTAACGCAAAAACTCGACCTTTGCAACGTTTAATCCTTTCGGCTTCCCCTAAAACGCATATAACAAGTTAGCACGGTCTGGAGAGGGTAAGATGTACGCAAACCTGACCTCTACCCCAAAGAGTAGAGCAGTTGTTTCCGCAAAGACCCCCGGCAACAAGTAAAGCGAAAAGAACTAATAGTTAGTCATACTTGGTAGATCGGGCTTCAGATCAACGGTCAACTGAATTGCTACGAGTGAATCGTTGACGTCCTTAGATGCCATGATGGCTCGCGAATCTCCTATACTTCCCATGAAAAGATTCGATCCCTTGAATTGAAGTGTTTCATTGACAAAATCATTAGACTCGGTTTAAAATTGCAAATAAAAAAGAGAGAACACCGTATACGTCCCATGAAAATTGGAACATTTCCTCTTCTGTAAAGATTTGTAGTTCAAGTTACCTATTTACCCATCATCAAGATTCCTTTATTCGTTTTTTTCAAATGGTTTTCTAGACGAAAAAAACGATACCTGTTTAACAATGGTGACGGCAGTGCTTCCGCTACAAAAGCAATCCAAGTTGGGATGAGATTTTAGTTCTTTATCCATCGCCTTATATGATTTTAGAAACGCTTCTCTCCATAATAACTCGGGTTTTTCCTCCTCCCGATCAGCCTCCTCTAATCCAGGATCCCCATTGCAACAAATCGAAGTGCTAGATTGGTTTTTCTTCGACTCATAAGAATCAAGAAACGAAAACAACTTCAATGGTAATGTATCACGAACTTTACGAGCTACAAGATGTCCATGGGGTCCATGGCCATCAAAGACTCCACAAAAGGTCACATCTTCAGACATGAAATCCTGCAACATTTCCGAAATATAACTAGATTCAAGAACGCGATCCAAAACAAACCAGTATATCCCACATCGAGATGGGGTCTTCATGAAGAACGCAATCACACAACATTAATCAAGAAAGAAACAAGACTTACTTCCCACACGATCATTGCATCTTGGTTTATTCCCTTTCGGCCCTGCTGAGTAAAAATACAAGAACTTCGGCTCTTCCCATTTGCAAAAATCCTATTGGGTATCGAGGATGTGTGCTGAAAGGCGCTTACGTGGTCGGAAAATGTTCTTTTCGTTCTCTTCTTCCCGCCACCACCCCGACTACTTGTGGAGACACAACACCCCATTTTCCCTCCCTCAAAACCGACCAAATTAGAGGCAAAAAAGTCGTGAAGATTCAGAAAACTAGGAACAAGGGGCAGGTTTTTATCTTGGTCAAAAGTCAAAAGCTTGGGGAAAGACAATCAGCCTAGCTAACATATCAAGAAAACAGCGTCCAGATCAATTGTTTACTCCAAATCAAAGATATAAGTGACTGCTTTTTGACTGCTTTATAACAAAAAACACATATGAGCACACCATAGTTTAATGAATATTGCATGTGAATAAGACATAAATAATGCAGATTGCAGAACATGGTGCATAGATCATGTGTCCATAGAAGAGAATCTTTATATAATATAACAATTGGGGAAATGTTTATTCATATGTGAAGACGACAAAGAAAGCAAGGAAATAAGGAAAGCCCGATCAAGAATCCTGGGGAAATAGTCAATTGACCCATGTATACGTACACAAAGTAGCATTCTTGGTATCTTCTTTAGTTTAAAAAAAGGAAGCAAAAAGCACGAAACTTATCCAATAATTGTGCATGATCCAAACACATTAAGACAAGTGAAAGAACTACCATGTATCAATTCAAGATCTTTCGTTATATTTTACCAATCTTGAAAACACACGTATATGAACCGATAACTTCAGTCAATCTTGAAAGAGAGCGGTGTTGTGAAGTCGAATATGGCCAAACGTTGGTTCCTTGGATGGTCTTCAAGAAAATATACATTTTCTATTTGTGTGGAATACGAGTGACTGAACCATTTCATTTGGCATTTCGTTTATAAACAACCAACACGCATACCAAATACGGGGAATAAGAGAAACAATCCATTTAACGGAAAACAACGGGGAAAACTTCTGGCTAAATGTGGCGGTTCTTCCCCTATTTTCCGCGAAAAAGAGTGTTTCTTCTTTCGTTTTTGTTTTCGAAAAACCAACAAAAGCCGAAAACGCAAAGAAGAGAACACCTTGGTTAGCAGAAAGTAGCAAAAGAAACAACAATCTGCTTTCCAACTAAAATGCCCTTTATGTTGTTTTTCTTTTCAACCTACCATATTGTCTCTTCCAACCCCAGTTCTTTTTTCCTTCGTTTTTGTAACTAATTATCAATTCCAGCAATTCGAAAGGCTAATCGCCTGTTCGGAAGGCCTCAAATGCAAAAAAAGGCCATAAACAAAGTCATGGATGCCCCCAAAAAGACTTGAAACACATAACAATAGGCAAGAAATCCATCAATGCCCCCATTTTAGGAACTTCAAGATTTCAAGATCATATGTATGAAATCCAAGAAGATGAATACCAGTACCCATCAAACAAAATCTAAGTTATTTGGGGAAAATTAGAGAATAAATCCAAACAATCAACAAATCTTGTACTGAACATATAAAAAAATAGCACAAATCTTGCAGAGATATTGAAGCAAGAATCATGTCAAGTAAAAAGAAGCCATCAACTTTCCCATTTTGGTACACCATCCAACTCACAGAATGAAGCTCCAATTCAAAAGGTAAAGAAAACCCAATAAAACTAAAGAGTAAAACTAAGAAACCCAGATCATATGTGCCGATTAAACTACAAAAACGATACAAATTCAGCGAAATAAGAGGCTATAAACCCTACTTTTCGTAAACCCTTTTCACAAATAGGAAAAGGAACTTCAAATCAAACAAAACTTACACAAAACACGAAGAAAAAAGATCGAAACTAAGGGAAGAAAGAGGTACCTTATGAACGATTTGGGGATGGAGGTAACGTTGGTGTGATAAACGAAAGAAGTAAAAGAGGGGAAGAAAGCATTGCTGGTGATGGACGGTTGCATTAATTGCAAAAGCGAGATGAGAGAGAAGGGTGGTCTTGTTTGCAGTTCAGTAAAGGCAATGGCATGGATGGGATGTGACGATTGAATGTCAAATCCAAGTTTAAAACCACGCTTCGTAGTGATTTTTGTTGATTTCGAGGCCACCATGTTCTTTTCAATTGTTTATTAGAATGTTTCTTTCTTTATAAATGCTGTCCATTCAACACAAATCCTCTAAAAAGAATGGTTTTTACCCAAAAGGGATTGTTCATTATGGACTTCTAATGTTAAACCTTTGGAGGGACGGATCCACAGGGGGTGGTTGGGGGTGGCACGTGTCACCGTATTGTTTCTTCGTGGTAAGATGAAAAAAATTAGGTTTGTAAAAAGTACAACTGTTTTGTTTTAGAAGATGCAACCGTTTTATATGGTGCCATCGTATCAAAAAATTCTTGGATCCGTTCCTGAACCCTTGTGTCGTTGATCTTTTTAAGCATATATAATATGTTTATATGTTGAAATAACCGGAATGTATCTCGTTCATATGGCTGAATGTTATAAGCTTATGCAGTTAAAGATGTCGAATATTAGTGTAATTAGGAAAAAAGTGTTAAGATCGTATGTTTTTTTACCATCTTTGAAGATTATGATAGTTGTTTATGGATTCAAATGTATGTGAATGAACTTGAGCCTTTAAAACTTGGTCAGTTATAGACTAGGCATCACACTTACCAAAGGGATAACAAAGCAAAATATGTGTATTTTCGATTAGATTTGAGTATCGGCTAATTGACTACCCGTTTAAAACTAAGTTATAACGCTTGCATGGTTAAAAAGTCGGTCATATGCAAACAAAGTGGAAACCAAATGCTAAAATGGTCTGTTAGAGCTTAGTTTGGTTATAACATTGGGTTGAGCGCATAGGGTATAACAGATAAGGGGTGCGGGAGCAAAAGAACTTTTTTTTTATTAATATCGATATCCAACCCGCTATGCGAGCCGACTAATCCCAGAGCGACTACCTGTTTTGCAGATAGCTTGGAGTCACCGTATTTGAACCTCCGTGGCCACAATGAGATTTTTATTCCTTCTTGGATATGAACCTGAGACCTCCTGGTACTTTTGATCTTTGAAGTCAAGTTCAAACCAATCAAGCACCACCCTTGTGGCTGAGCATAAGAACTTTATTGCAACCATAGAGGGCTTGATGAGTAGTAGTTAATGGAGCAACATTGCTTACCACTGTTTCCAATAAAGATCAACTAAATTAAAACTTAGAACCAAATATCAAATGCTATCATCTTATAGATTTTGAGATCAATCTCTTATTTATCTTACCATTTTTTGTTGAAATTCTGAAGGCGTCATTATGGTTCGACTTAAAATACGTCATCGACATCAAAATGGTTCATTTGAAGCCTTAGAAAGTAAACCTCACAATACCCTCTCAACAAAAGTGAAGTTTATTACAAGATAACATTCTCGTTATATGGTTGTGATCAGGCCACATTTGCGTGCCTTAATAATTACGACTTATGAGCGTTTATTTTGTGAAAAATATTTACTTTATGTTTGTGGCTCTGGTTCATTCTGGTTGCTTATTCCTTGGGCTTTTCTTTCTTGGAATTTAGTATAAGAATTCATTGCACAAAATCGAGTCAATCTTTATGAAAGGCATTAAGTGTGTTTCGGCATCCAAGTGAACTTAGAAAACTAACTGAAAACTTTACATTTTCCGTAAACTACAGGTATTATCAAAAGGTATTATTTTTTTGTGACAACTGAAGTATGCAGTTTTTAAAATGACATCGGAAGCATCTGATATAAGAACTGTATCCATCAGTTCACATTTTGTTTTTGAAAAATGACACAAAGAAGGCTTCCTTAAAACTCGAAGGTCTGATTTACGTAGCTTAAAAACTTAAACCAACATAAAGATAAGCATAATTGCTTGTAAAGTGAGCAACAAATCATATGGACACTTATGCATTGTGAACTGCCTAACTAGACCAGTGACCACACTTCCACCACCACTGTCACCGCTACCACTACCACTACCATCACCATCACCATCACCATCACCATTTACACGTTACACGTTTACTTTTTGCCACGCCCTTTACATTTTGGTTTCAATTCGACATTACTAAAAGCCAAACTTAGTTCTATAAGTTTGTTGTGTGAGTCATGGTTATAAGAAATGAATTCCTCTTTTGCAACTTTATCTGTTGTATTTCAAGAATATTGTGTTTGATGCCTCATTGATGAACTTTGTAGACTCCATTTTGTTGATTTGATATCGAGATGAAGAAAACTTTTGATATTGATATGGTTCGAATACATAATTTGGATTTTCTTTCTAAGTGATGACATGATCAATAGGTCTGATTGTTTGCTAGGGATGGAAATTGAGCCGGTAATGCATCCCCAACCCCCCTTTTAATCCCGCCATCCCTGATCCCACCCTGACTAATCTACGGCGAGTTTGGGGAACCCGTTGAATACCCGTTTAGTAAAAAACAAGGTATTTTAAAATTGAAATTATAATGAATCGTCACTACATTAATTACCAATAATAAAAACAAATATATTTGTCATACAATAAAGAACATATATGTATGTGCATATATATTTATTTATACACACACTAAATAAATTTAAAAAAATAATTGGGATCGGATTAGGAACAGATAATGTTATCACCAACCCCGTCAAGATCCTGCTTCGGGTATGAAAATAAATTATTGTCAGTCCTTGTACTATTACCTGTCAAACTCGGAAATCCCCGTCCCATTAGGGTTAAGTACCTGTAGATATCAACCCAACGGATAAAATTTCCATGTAGAGTTAAATTGTTTGTTTATGATACAGATTCGAGGATGACACTGCTGACAATGAAGTAAGTAGAAGGTAGGTTGGTTGTGAAAGTTGTAGGTGGTGGAATCTATTGCATTCAAAGGTTAAAGAAAGAAGAAATGAATCAATAATTGTAGATTGCACTATGATTTGCAATGACGGATTAAGAAATAAAAGGTAGGCATACTCTTAAATTCGGTTATAAATACATACGTATTGAATCCATTCAAACGAAAACACCTTTATTTTACGAGAACACGAGAATACCTTTTTACTATAGACAATCACATGTGATATTATTATTCCATCACATATGATACATATGTGATACTAAATCAAAGACTCAGACGATTATCGATGCAATCTTGGTTGCATACCAAGTCGCCCTCACACCACTAAGCCTCTCACAAGTATTATCACATGTGATAAAGGTGTTGTTGATATCATATTATAATACATCAAGACCATCAAATGTGATGTTAAATCATAGATGCAGACAACTTTTGGTGATGCCTGAGTTTGTAGAACACGTCGTCCGCACATCACATGATTCCCTCACGCGTATTATCACATGTAATAAGAGTGTTCTCGTAAAATGAAAGTGTCCTCGATTGAACATCCACCTGTGTATAATATATATATATATATATATATATATATTCCACTCATTTGAGTTTAAAAAGGGAGAAAAGTAAATGATGTTTAGAGATTAGAAGATGGAGACATTGAAATGATTAAAAAGAGAAAATAACAATAATTGAAAATATTTAAAAGAGATTAAAAATGTATAACCAAAGAAATCATCATTACTATCAATCATCTTCAAACTTTTACTACTTTGGTTTTTTTTTTTTTTTTAAATTTGAAAAATCTTTAAAACTCCAGAGAAAACATTGAAAATAACTATTTAAAAAAGAAAAAAATAATATTTTATTAAATGTATTGAATATTTTAATAAAATATTTAATGATAAGATTGTTAAAAATAGAATATCAAAAGTTAAAATCTCGAAAAAGGTTGTAGTCTAGTTATTGGATAGACATGGCTAAACCGGCCTAACCCGGAACCGGTAAAGACAGGTTATGGGACCGTGGTTCGGGACCTGTTATTGATTTTAGAGGTTTTGAGGGCTCGGCCTGACCAACGGTCATATGACCGTATTTTTCAAAATCTGACCGTTTTTTTGTTAATTTGGCCTCCTAAACAATAGATATAAGTGTTATGGTGGAAGAAAATTCAACTTTAAAGCGGCACATCGGAAAAACGCGTCCAGGGTTGAGGTCTGGGGTGATTCAAGCCAACAGATACTTGATAATGAAGGTCAAATATGGACGTTTGATGCCGACTTGAACCGACAAACGGCAACACAATGTGTCATTCAAGTCGGGTTGCCGTTCGGACATTTCGACAACCCTGACATTACAAAGATGATCCAAAAAATACAAAAACCACAATACAAGCCGGTAAATCGTCAAACTCTACCAAAGGGTCTTTGGCCTAGCGGTATCGTAGCCCTTGGCCTTCTAGGAGGTCAGGGGTTCAAACATCACCATAGGTGAGGAGGGTGTGTGAGTTTATTTGTTGCATTTGCCGTATATAAATATTATATACTTCAAAAAAAAAATCGTCGAACTCTTAGACGTGATACAATTAAAATGTGGAAACACCACACAGATTGCCGGTTTCTTATACATGCCTAACGACACATTGGATTGAGCTACAATCGTGACAATTATTCAAACGTGTAATCACGTTTGAACCATTTGCTGCCCACATTCGGGTGCACGCCAATTTCCAATTATTAAAAAATGTCTTGCATTTTATAATTTATCTTCTAAAATAATCAGCATTTCATAGTTTTTACTGCAGACGTTCATAATATATGAATCATACAAAATTTCCGTTTTTTCAAAAGAAATACATGTTAGCCATCAGACTGATTATCCATTTAATTAAAAAAAAAAAAAAAAAACAAATGTCTCCATCATTGATATATGACCATACATACATGTTAGTTGTTTGGAAGAAGAAAAGATGTACAAGTGATAGTAATCACATGATGAGCTTTGGGTGCTCTTCAATCCAACCTTGCATGACACTACCTACTAACTACTTTTAAATTCAATATTATATCTCATATTTAAAAATATATATATAATTTATTTTTAATTTTTTAAAATAATTATTATATTTTATTTGTTTTTCAAAGAATATTAATGGTCGTTTACTAAACACTTACTTGGTAAGTGTTTACCGGATAAATTTCCTTATCGGATGAACATGAGAAGAGCCAAGAATCTTGCCGAGTAAGAATGATGGAGAGTCTTACCCGGTAAGTGAGGATGACGACTCTTACCGAGTAAATTGTTGCATTCGATATGTTTTGATGTGCTAAAATCTTGCACATCAAAATAAATCATAGTGTTGACTTCTATCATTAAGCAATTGAGTAAACGGCCCCTAAGTCTTATTTCAGATATAATTAGATGAAAATAACTGATTAATAATCAAATGTTTAAAGAATTTGATAACAAAACAAAAAGTGAATTTGAATGAAAATATAAATAATAAAACAAACAAATAAATAAAAGTAGAAAGAAGCTTTTGATTCATTGTATATATTGTTAAAGGGCCACAGGTTTTAGAGATAGATATGGTGCATGGTCACAAAGATATTGCTAATCTCCAAAGTAGATTTAGTTTGAATTTGAAGAACAAACTAGTCAACGCCAACCAAAAGATTGACCAATAAAAGTAAGACCAAATTACATAATTCATCCCTATGATTACATGAAAATTACAGATTGTAGTTACCCAACTTTAAAGATTATGAATTGGGTCCTTCGGTTTCATTTTTATTAGAAATTTGGTCTTTTGTCTTAACTTTGTTTAAAAAAAGTTCCACTGAATCGTTGATTGTTTTAGGTATTTTTAGCCATTAAAAGATTCATTTCAAGAGCTCAATTAATTGATGTCACTTGTATCCACCCCATCTACCCCTTTTCGTTTCCTAATCAGACCCACCCCACCCTATTCGGATCATCTTCTTTTGCCGCTACCCCATCTTTAGCCACCACACACCATGACACACCCCACATACCAAATCAACCAAATCCAAAGCCTAATCACGGAAATTTCAAATCAAAATAAAAAAAAGACCTAAACTCATCAAAATCAAACTCAACTATCAACATAAACATGGATAGGGTTATTTCTAAGAAGAGGTTGGGTTGCTAGGGTGGGGTTGGCGTTTTTAGGAAAGACACTCGGTTTGGGTGTTTTTCCAGGCAACGTCAACATGAATGTTTCCGTTTCATTCTTCATATAAATATTCACTATTCTCATTTTCACAAACCCAGTAATTGGAAATGGCGAAATTTAAGACGTATATCATCCAAGATCATGAGATCAAAAGATTTGTTGACCCTTCTCGAGCATGTCGTCCCAACATTTTTAGTGCCACAAAATCGTCACCTTCAATCTGTCATCACTTTTCTCTCAAAAGCCACGTCTCATCCACCTTTGAATGCAGTTCCAAATGCAAGGACATGTCTGAATCCAAATACTTCCAATGACAAGAAGATGACCAATAACATTCATTAGCCCGATGAAGATGCACATGTGCATACTGGTAATTGAAACTGTTTCTTGATTTTTATACATGTGTGCATGTTATGCACATGTGCATACCAGAAAAATTGCTTAAAATTACTGGTATGCACATGTGCATACTGTTCAAATGAACGATTACTAAGGTGTTCTTCAGTTCTTTTGGTTTTTTTTATGGGTTTCCCCTGAACATGACCCTATATATATATATATATATATATATAGAGAGAGAGAGAGAGAGAGAGAGAGAGAGAGAGAAAGAGAGATAGATGGAGGTTCAAGGGAAAACCTAAAAAAATTGAAAACCAAGGAACAACTTCAAAGTCATTGATTCAAAGAATCCCACGGTCATAATAGTAATGGCAATGTTGTAAGTAAATGAATGTTAACGACATTTTATATATAACTACACAATGCATTAGGGGATAGTATTGGTATTTTGAAAATTCCACTTTTCTTCCGATTTTGTAGCCATAATAACCTCGGTAGGTAATCATTGCCTTCATTATGATAATCAAATGATTTGAACACATCAGACTGTCTTCAGCTTGAAGATAATCTCTATCTTTGTCGATTTCAAGTTGGTTCCAACGATATCAAGCCCTTTCTGACTTCGATGGAGGATGAAGGTTCGTTTCGAGATTCTTTGTTCTTCTTTAGAAACATTATGATGATGTAAGTTTCATCCGATATGTTCTTATATTTTTCTCCTCTTATTCTACTTTTGATGCAGGTTTACTAAGAAGAAGCCCTAGGTTAGTGAAGGCAACTATAGAGGTGATTAAATATAAGAAAAAAAGTTAGTTTTCACACTGCTTTGAAGTTGATGTATTAGATAGTTCGTTAATTTTGTGTCCTATAGTCCGATTTTAGGGTTTATAATCGATTTTTCACCTAATTTTTTGGTTTATGTGATGTATTTTGGGTTCTTTCGGGTAGGAAGTCAATATCCCAAAAAAGAATACCCTCATTGTATTGAAGCTATTTTTTCTGTAAAATCATTCAAAGAGATGTTAAAACATTCTTGTTTTTTTAAGCTTTTTGTTATGTAGTGTTGTTATTAGTATTGTATGTGTCTAGTTGTTCGTCTAATGTTTTTGTGTTTCTAGAATTAATTCTATATGCTCATGTGAATAAGTACATTCATAGTAGGTTTCTGCTGCTGTGATTTCATATATTCATATCGAAGTTTAAATTTTTTGATATTTCAACTTTTTGTATGTGTAATAGGCCGATCGTAAGGTCTAGAGTTCGTATTTTCAACATACTAGTTGGTTTATGTGGCGTAGTTTAGGGGATTTTTTTGTATCAATCAATAAACCGATAAAATTTAGTTGGATGAAATTACTATGTATGAAACAGGTTTTAGTGGTTTTTAATTGATGAATGTGCCATAAGATGATAAAAATGAGTTGTATGATATAGGTTTGACAACTATATCCACAAGTACATACAGAAATGAATAGTTGTAATACGGTGTTGCATTATGGAAAATTGCATATTGTTTACATACCAACCATTGCTTTTCGGTTTATCAATTATTCATGTTACTAAATTAAGTACTTGAATCCTATCTAGTTATTAATATATTCACATGACAATTTTGTAACAGGTGATACAAGTTTATTTGAACCTCAATATAGTGACATCAATGATCCTTGTTAGGAGCCTAGGCGTAAGGTTAGAAAAATAGAGAAGAAAAGTGTCCAAAGGATACTAGAGTCTTAAAAGAAGTTGTAGAAGCACCAATCCATAGTGAGATAGAATATCATAGAATTATAACCCATTTGTCCCCCAAAAAACTGTTTAATGTTGTCCGATCCTTGTCAAGTGAATAAAGAACCCAAGTGTGTCCTATAGGTTTTGGGTCTTTATTATCCCTACAAATTGATTCTATCCCCGCAAAGTTGGGTCATTTTGTTGTGGAAAGCCCTGATCAGGAGAATTTGAAGATCAAGACAAAAAGAAGTTTGATTCGTATCACCAAGGAACTCGTTCATGCCATGACTGGTCTTCCTGTTGGAGGCGAAGATATACTTTAGGTAGGACTCTGTGAGAACTGTTAGACTGGAAAGTGAAAATAACACACAAAAGTATTGAATACCTTTGATAATTTATTGAACATTCAAGGACCGAATAAATAGCCAATACAGTAACTAACTTACTAAAGAAAAGCCTACTATTGCTAAAGACGTGGAAACATAAAAGAATAGTTCAAACTTGTTGACTCCTAATTTATTGCTATTAATCGAAGACTAAATCAAAGATGACACCAACAATGCCTCCCCTAAACTAAAAGCGCTAGCATAAGTTTAGCCTTCACAAATTCCCAGCTTGTTGCATAGCCTGGTGAACACTTCATTTGGCAGCGGCTTGGTCATTATGTCAGCTATCTGATCTTCAGTTCCACACTGGACAAGTTCAACAACTCCATCTTTTGCAAGATCTCTCAAGAAGTGAAACCTCACGTCTATGTGTTTTCTTCTCCCATGAAGCACTGGATTTTTAAAGAGCTTAATTGTTGAACTATTTTCACACATGATTGAGGTACAACTTGATTGCTCGAGTCCAAACTGCTCCAATATCCTCCTCATCCAAATACATTGGCAAGTACAAGAAGATGCAACAATAAATTTTGCTTTGGTCGTAGACAAGGTAACAACCGGCTGTTTCTTGGATGCCCATGCTACTGCACCTCCACTTTGCAGAAAAACATATCCACTCGTGCTTCTTCTATCATCTAAATAGCATAATCACTGTCTGTGAATGCATACAATCTTCCTTCAGTACCTTTCTTGTAAAATAAACCCATTGTCAAGGCGCCTTTCAAGTTTCGAAGTACCCTTTTTGCCACCTGCATATGTTGTTCGGTAGGTGCTGTCATGAATCTGCTGAGCAAACAAACTGAGTACATCATATCTGGCCTTGTAACTGTGATATACATGGGACTACCAATCAATTGTATATATATGATTTCATCTATTGCAACTCCTTCTCGTTGTTTTAAAAGTCTTGTTCCCGGCACAATCGGGTTTTTGACTGAGTTGCAATGGTACAAATTGAACTTCTTCAGCAGTGTCTCAGCATATCTTTTCTGACCAATGAAGATTCCTTCTTGAGTTCGTGTTACTTCAACACCAAGAAAATGCTTCATAATACCTAAATCGGTCATGTCGAATTCCTCCTTTATGGACAACTTAAAATTTTCGATCATTGTAGCATCATTACCGGTGAAGATCAAATTGTCTACATACAAGCTGACAATAATAATCTTATTACCTTTTTATGGCTTGACAAATAGTGTATGTTCGGACTCACACCTTAGAAATCCTTCTCCTATGAAGTATCCTTCAATCTTGCTGTACCAAGCACGCGGTGCCTGCTTTAGGCCATACAACGCTTTGTTGAGTTTGTAGACTTTGTGTTCTTCTCCTGTGTGTTCAAAGCCTGGTGGTTGCTCAACATACACATCTTCACATATTTCTCCATGTAAAAAGGCACTTTTTACGTCTAATTGATAAATGCTCCACTCTTTTCGTGCTGCTAATGCCAAAAGCATGCGTATTGTATCCCATCGTGCTATCTGAGCAAAAACCTCGTTGTAGTCGACACCATACTGTTGAGCGTAGCCCTTAGCAACGAGTCTGGCCTTATGCTTCTTTACTTCTCCTTTTTCATTCAGTTTTGTCTTGTAAACCCACTTCACACCGATCTTCTTTGCTCCTGGAGGCAAGGCAGTAAGCTTCCAAGTATTGTTTTTCTCTATTGACTCTATCTCACTCTTCATTGATTTCCTCCATACCTCATCTTTTACTTGCTTCCTCGAATTTACTTGGATCTTTAGATCCTTCTACCATGACATTGTTAACGTTTCCTTCTTCTTCTTGAGGAATTTCCTTTCCTGCTGAATAATCATAATCTTGCAGATATGAAGGAGGTCTTCTAGCTCTTGTAGGTCTTTGTGACCCTTCAACAACGTTGTTACCTGTTTTTGGCATGGGAGAGGGAACATCTTGTTCTGGCGTTGGAGACAGTTCTTGTGTAGAAGCGAAAACATCTTCTTGTTCTTTGTTTTCTTCCTCAGCTTCACTATCATATCCTTTCCAAATGAGTTGCTTTTCTACAGTTTTTTATCCCACATCCAACCTTTTTCTTCTTCAAACACAACGTCACGACTGATATTTATCTCAGAGGTGATAGGATTAAACAACCTGTATGTTTTTGATTCATTACTGACTCCAAGTATGACACAAGGAAAACTCTTGTCATCGAGTTTCTTTCTTCTCTGTTCTGGGGTGTAAGAAGTTGCTAGTTGCCTGCTTATTCCTTCGTTCTTGCAAAACAGGTTAAACTCATTGAGGTGAACTCTCCTCCTCTATCGGTACACAAACAACTCAACCTTAAATCAGTGTTCTTCTCTATGTAAACTTTAAATTGCTTAAAGATAATAAAAGCATCAGACTTGGTTGCCAAAAATAGGTCCATATCTTTCTACTGTGGTCGTTAATAAATGTCAACATATACCTCTTTCCGCTGTTGGAAGATGGAGATATCAGTCTACAGAGATCTGAATGAACCAATTGTAGTCTTCTTGTTGCACGCCATAGACTTTTTCTTGGAATTTATTGTTTTCCAATGAGGCAACTTGAACATGAGTCGGTTGACCCTTTGAGTTGAGGTATTCCACCGACCATATTCCTATACTTCAACATCTTCAAACCCTTGTAGTTTATATGAGCATATTTCTTGTGCCATAACCAAGTTATATTATCAGTGGAAGTTTGCAAGCATTGAGGTTGTTCTCTTATTCATTTTCCGCCTTTGGTTGCTGCCAATCCGAACATCCTGTTCGCCATCATCCATGTTTGAAAGATAAGTCCCTTCCTTGGATGATAAAGCTTGCAAATTCCATGTTGAATGAGAATTGCCACACCCTTCTCTTGCAACTGCCCTAAACTCAGTAGGTTACTTCACAAGTTTGGTACGTAGTATACATCGACGACTGTATGCGAGTTGCCATCAATATGTAAACATACATCTCCTTTGCCCATCACATGCAAAGGATAGTTATTTCAAAGCTTTAGGCCAATCTTGAACCCTTCATCAAGAGATAAGAACCACCCTTGTTTCCACACATGTGATTGCTACACCCGGAATCCAAAAACAATACGTGATTTTCTTGTGCTTTGCTAGTTTCTATATAAGTCATGAGTAACATATTCTCTTCTTCATCATGCTCTATGTAGTTAACATTGTTGTTCCATCCTGGGCATTCATACGCAAAATGACCCAACCGATGACAATTATAACATTCTATGATCGCCTTGCTGAACGACCTACCTCGTCTTCGTCCTCTTCCTCTTCCATGAACCATAGAGCCTCTGCCTCTTGCTCCTCGTTCATCATATGCAATCTTCAATACTATTTGATGCTCTTTTGAACTTTTGCTCATGTATGAGTAGAGAACTTTGCAAAGCATCGACAGAGAGTTTGTCAATGTCCTTGGATTCTTCGATAGAACATACTATTGTTACACCCTAAATAAAAACTTCAATATATATAAAAATAATTAACGGATACTAGGACTTGATATAGAATTCACCCAACAATAGGGTAAAGGTATAGCGTTTACAAAACAATTACTGAGAAGATAAATAACAACCTACTAATCTAGATTAATTCTATGTCTAGATTAAAGACGGGTGTTTCTATCAAACTCCAAAAATACYGAGACAACAAGATGCGACGCTAAAAGATACAAGGCTATATCTACAAAAGAGCCTTTCACAAATCAGCGCTCCTCTCAACCCTTAAGAACCCCGCCGCTAAAAGGAACCTGATAAACAAGCCACGTCAAGAAGAAGTGTTAGGCTTACGCCTAGTGAGTCCAACCATAAAAATCAAAGTAAATAACAAACAAGAATATGTTTGAATATATAGATGGAACGTAACCCCGAACGATACAAAATGAACACAATGCTTAAAAAAAACTCGAGGCGAGACTAAAACATCTGAATATGACGGGGGAGACCCGATTTACCGCTAATCATGACGGAACACAAAGTAAGTCATAGATCAACGTTATAGAGCGCCACTTGCAGGTTTAGAACCATCGACATCAACCTAAACCAGTATATAGTCGAACGTGATCATAAGCTCTTTATCTCGGAAATTACATAATAATCTCAATGCCTATTTCCGAGTGAAAGTGAGAAGGTGGTTTGGAAATCACATAATAATCACAATGCCCAAATCCAACTTATACCATCCTTCACACATATACAAGAAACACCTTCAAGTTTAAAAACTCAGTACATAACAAACATATACTTAAATTCAGTACCTTAAACATAATGATACATATTCCACATTAAGATCTTGCACGTGCCCTTAACTGAACGGAATATCCCTATTTTGTAATTACGAGTCTTAKGGTCTTAACTATTCTAAATAAGTATTCTTAACAAGTAACTAAGACCATCTTCCCACACTTCTCTTATCAATATAAACGGAACTTCTAAACTAATTCATTTATCTAAAGGAAATCTCTAATTCCTACCGAGCAAGCGATTTCACCAATAACATAGGAGGTAACATTGTATCATTTCACATGTRTAAGGTTCTATTTGAAAGGTATAATGGACTCACTTGCTGCTGATCGGGACAGTCGGAACGAGGCAAACAGGCAGCAAGGCTACTGTTTTCTGTTGCTAAAGATGTTGATGCTGACGAAACGAAGAACAAAACAGCAGGGCTGCTRTTGGTGTTGATGCTRTCGAACAAAGAACCAAGCAGCAAGGCTGTTTGCTGCTGCCTCTTGCTGCCGACGATGGTGAAAACACAGCAGAGCAGCACGGTTTGAGCTGCTGTTTTCTGCTGCCGTTTGCTGCTGCCGATGAAGGTGAAAACACAGCAGAGCAACACACTTTGAGCTGCTGTTTTCTGCTGCCGTTTGCTGCTGCCGATGAAGGTGAAAACACAGCAGAGCAACACACTTTGAGCTGCTGTTTGCTGCTGCTGTTTGCTGTTGGCCCGATGCTGCTGCTGTCTCGATGTTGCTGCTGCCGCTGTTTTGGTGCTGTTCGAGGGAAACGCGGGCAGCAGGTCTGCYGCTTGYTGTTTGCTGTCGGAGGAAAGAAACAGACAGCACGGTTGCTGTTTGCTGCAGAAATACCGCACAAGGGGCTGTTTGCTTGCTGGACGAACACACAGCCGAGGCTGTTTTGGCTGCTGCTGTTGAGGGCGGAGTGGCACGGCCTCGAGCTGCTGCTGGTAGACCCTTCTTGCTGCTCCCTTCTTCACACAGAAGACACGACCATCTGCTGCCTCGCGGACCGGTTCTTCCTTTCACATTGTAGGCAGCCACGGCTTGGGGTTGATCTGTGGTATGGCTCTTAGAGGGGTGAAGACAGCAGGTTACAGGGCTTCCACAAATAGGTTCAAATCTCTTTTTCTCAACCCAAGGTCGGTTTACCAAGCTCCACCATTATCATCATCTTCCCCTCCAAAACTTAATCTCTCCAAGTCAACAAAATAGAGGGTAAGGACTCTCAGGGAAAGGGATGGTTCGCGAGGGGTATTGAAGATCTAGAAAGAAAAGGAAAGTGGTAGTACAACTTAGGACACTAGTAGGCACCCCCCCCCCTTCCCTAAAACTATAATGACAGCCTATTGAAAAAGGTGATTGCAAGGTACACATAAAAAAAAAATAAACATATATATATATATATATACATATAAGGAGGAGGTAATTCATTTTAAATGAGAGGAGACTAAATTGCACAAAACAGATCAAAGTTTTCAGAGGAAGTAACAATAATAATAATAATAATAAATCTCGGGTTACAACTATGTAGTTGAAGTTTTCAGTGAAAGTACGTAATATTTTCTCCACAATCTTTACATCTTGCATATCCTCACCATAGTTTCGCATGTCATTGGCAATCACCATGACTCTTCCAAAGTAGTCGGTCACTGACTCTCCACTCTTCATCTCCAGTAGCTCCCAGGTTCTTCTCAAGGATTGCAACATGGAACGTTGAACCCTCGCATTCCCTTGATACTTCGTTTTCATTGAGTCCCATAATTGCTTCGATGTCTCCTTTTGCGTGATGGTTTTGAGAATCGTCTTGTCAATTGCACTGAACAAGTAGTTTTTGGCTTTGAGATCCTTCAGTCTTGCTTCTTCAATGACTTTCTTTTAGGGTGCAGGCAAAACATCTTCATTGTCGATCTCAATAAACCCATTCTGCACATCGCTCTAGTATTCTTTTAACTAAGGAGATTCTCCATAAGCAAACTCCAATGATCATAATCCCCATCGAACTTAGGAATGTTTGGTTGCAGGTTACTGCTTTTAGCCATTTCTCTTTTAGGTAGCACTCATCTCTCTGTTTCTCACTTACAGGCCAGGTTTCTTGTGTTGGCTCTGATACCAGATGTTAGACTGGAAAGTGAAAATAACACACAAAAGTATTGAATACCTTTGATAATTTATTAAGCATTCAAGGACTGAATAAATAGCCAATACGATAACTAACTTACTAAGGAAAAGCCTAATATTGCTAAAGACGTGGAAACATAAAAGAATAGTTCAAACTTGTTGACTCCTAATTTATTGCTATTAATCGAAGACTAAATCAAAGACGACTCCAACAATAGAACAATCATCCAATGGTCAAAGAGTTTTATAGTCAATTTGGTAATAATAATATTACCCCTTCTGAACTAGTTAGACTGATCACATCGAGTGCTAATGTGGGTCTAGTGCTTAAGATCAATTTTATCATTCTCTTTGTGAATGTTAAGTGCCAAATCATGAAAATAGGTAGATGTTTCTTATGGTTACTTCATCGATTGGTTGGTAGAGACGATATCGATAAGATGGATTGGTGTGGTCTTATAGTAGACTGTGTGGCTGAGTGCAAATACGGGTGGTTACCAGAAGATCCTCGTTGTTTTTTCATTGGTCCATTGACTGTATTGGTGATAATACATACGGGTTTGCTAAATAATTTATTATTTCCAGTTTAATGCATTGTTGCCATTTTTTTATGAGTTAATGGATTGTCACCAACGTCTTATATTTAGATTTTGTACGTTGATGTGACACGTTCAGTAGACATTCCTACGATCAGACAGAGGCCCATATTACTAGGATAGACTACCGATTTGTTGAAGACGAGAGAGTATGATGATATCGAGAAAGGGGGATTCGGTAATTATTGAGATCAACCAATCTTTTCATGGTCCGATGAATATGTTTTTCCATGACGCTCATGTTGACCAATATGCAAATGGCCGCCCGCTTATTGATGTTGATGTAGTTCCCGACACCCATCCGACCGATGTTGAGGTAACATTTGGATAACATGTATTTTGTTTCATATGTTTTTATAAGGTTGTTACTTTGGTAGTATTCATTTCACTTGCCCGAGATGCATAGTTAGGTGGTTAGTTCATTAGAATCGACATTCATTCACAAATGCATATCTACAAAAAAAGTTGTTTTAAACATTTGATCAATATAATTCATACTCATTAGTGTAGTAGAAATGTGTATGCCATGATAAAACTTTATGTACTAAAACAATTAAAGAACAAGTTTACCATGGTGTTCAATATGAATGTATTTAATTTCGTGATATGCCTGATTAGTTTTTATATTCACAATTGAATGTGTAATAAAATATATATATATTTGATCATGCACATATGAATTTGAAATAGTTGATCATGATTTACGAAACATCTTGTAATTATATATGCATTAAAGAAAATTAAAATATTGTACCTATATCATCTCTTCCTCCACTAATGAAGAAGGTGATTTTGACATAACAGAAGCATTCGAACACCTGTTCATGACAGAGTCATAAACCTGGTATCGTGTTGATTCAGAAGTAGAAGAAGGACCCAGTGACACTTAATGAAGAAGGTGATTTTGACCCAACAAAAGGATATCATCGATGTACAATATTTAGGGGTTCATATGATTAGTTGATGCCAAGGTTCAAGACATGGAACGTCTTAGACAAAACATTTTATCATATGTGAACCAAGTACTATATTTAGATCCACATAACGAGCATCTCAACAATTGGAGATCAAAAATAATTGCTGATTCCATAATTTTGAACTAATTGTTTATATATTTTCACTTAAAACCAATAATTATACATAAAGATCCATATAAATCCAACATAATTTATAATTGAATGGTGATTAGATGATAATTGGATTGGATTGATTCAGTTGTATTGTATTTTGGATTATCATCCAACAACCGATCAGTCAATTATTAATGTTAAGTATTTAGGATATGACCCAATCTAATTTTGGTTGGTCTATTGTACTTGGATTGGTCTGTTGTAACTGAATTAGATAACTTTCACTCATATAACTGCGGTATTGGTGGTAGATGGTTGGTGGGGTGGGGTGGATAGCCTGGGGAAGGATGGTGGCCCCCGCCGCCCTCATCGCTGGATCCCCCTCATCTACCCATAACCACCCCGCACTATTCCCCCATACCGCCACGACGACACCCTACCATGACCGGTCGTTAAATTCAACTTTATTTTCTCATCAATTAGAACCTCTTTAATCCATTAAAATGGTAAAAACCGAACATTATCTATGTGTTTTTATATTTTTATAGGTTCAGAACATATTGGAGCAAAAAAGAACAAAAAATAGATTTTTGACAGGTTTACAAAGACGTGGAGTTTTCATCATATCTCAGTCGTCTTAGCTCCAATTTAATCAATTCAAGAATATAAGGAAAGCCAACAACTGACCTACAATTTTGAAGTTTTGATTTTTGTGAATTCGGGCTGCCTTTGAGCTCAAATTGACGTCGAAGTCGGAAGAATGGTGCTGAATAGAAAGAAAACCTGAAGGTACAAGTCATAAGAGCATCTTCCATGGTACAAGTCAACATAGCAACTCTAGTTCTTTGGGGATTGGTTTGGGCTGCAAGAAGGTCGATTTTGGGATCTATTGGCCTGGTGACAGCAGTGGCGGACGCAGTAAGAGGGGGTAGGGGTCCTGGGCCCCCAACAAAATTCTCCTATGAAAGCCCAAAAAGAAAAATATTTACTTGTATTTTGAGATTAGGTGTAATTGGGCCCCCAACAAGATGAGGTAGGAGGCCCCTCCCTCTTCAGTGCAGCCAAGACCAAGAAACGAGTTGATTTGTGAATCTGTGATTGTGAAGGCCTGAAGGGAGTGAAGACTGAACGAAGAGTGAAGACAGAAGACCTACCGCTGTACCGCATACACCGCAACACGCCTGTCGCCTGCGACTTCGATCTTCGAATCTGCGAGAGTGCGAGGCCTGCCGCTGCGACTACGCCTGTGCGCGGTGCGCCTGTGCCGCCTGTCCCGCTCGCTCACCGCCTCCGCCTCACCTGGACTTGAGAGACAGAGTTGAGAGTCACTTCGATCTTCGAATCTGCGAGAGTGCGAGGCCTGCCGCTGCGACTACGCCTGTGCGCGGTGCGCCTGTGCCGCCTGTCCGGGTGTCCCGCTCGCTCACCGCCTCCACCTCACCTGGACTTGAGAGACAGAGTTGAGACTTCCTAGTTCCTTGCCTTCTACAGTTCTCCTTCTTGGCAGTCGGCAGAGGGCAGAGGCTCTTCTCTTCATCTCTTAGGTAAAGAACTAAAATCCTAATTTCCAATTTCAGTGTCTTGTATTTTAGGTTAATTTTTACCTTGTGGATTTGTGGTAATTGATAATTGGTAAATGCTTTTAGGTTAATTTTGTGGTAATTGGTAAATGCTTTAGGTTAGGTATTTTAGGTTAATTTTGTTGGTTAATTTTGTGGTAATTGGTAAATGSTTTACGTATTTTAGGTTAATTTTGTTAGTTAATTTTGTGGTAATTGGTAAATGCTTTAGGTTAGGTATTTTTGGTTAATTTTGTAGGCAAATAAAAATATTACTAAACCATTGATTTTTATCTTGTTATTGTTATTGTTAGAAAAAAAATTGGAATTTTTTTTTATATACGTGCCCCCTACAATATATATTTCTGCGTCCGCCACTGGGTGACAGCAGCTCGAGGCGACACTTCACGCCTGGTTTTGGGGCTCGACGGAAAGGAGAACCAACAACTGTAAGAGGGATGTTGAGGAAGATTTTGGACAACAACTGATTGGAAATCAACAGCATCCAACATTACATGTCCAAATGATTGGAAAAATACTTTTCATATGCATTTGATTTGATTCGATCAGAATAGTTATTGAAGATTCAAAGATTGTGGACTTGATGGTAAAATGATTGAAGATTGTTGAGGATGGAGTTTGATACAAGGGAGGTTTGAGGTTTCTTTCAATTATTGTATTTTTAGCAAATCATATTTATTGATTTTGTTCGATTTTAGAATTAGGTTTGAGTTATTTGTTCTTGATATTGTTGGTTATGGAAATCATTGGATTGAACTTGGATAAATTTCATAGCTTTTTATTTAAAGTAAATAATGTTGAACGATTAGTCATAGATTGAGATGATTTTGATATTCTAGTTATAAATAACGTTTATGTGGATTGTTTATTGAGAACGATGTTTGACAGATACTGTTAGCTTCGAATGATTTCATATTCACATTATTTCGTTAGTTATGCGTTCAATTATTATTCATTAGAGAGTTTATACAGCTCGCAATCCAAATCTTTTGAAGTATTGTTATTTGTAATAATTAGATTTCGGTTTTTAGTTAGGTTGTTTTGAACTTAATCGATAAATTGAATAGTCGATCCTTGTGACACACCTGCATTTTGATCCATCACAAATCGTTAACTTAATCACTGGCTCCCTGATTAGAACGATACCTGACTTACCCATTTACTGGATTGAGTTAGGTTTATAAATTTAAATCTTGTTGTGCGTTTAACGATGCGTGCAACAGACTACTAGGTTGTTGTCATTGTCACAATTACCGGCCCAAACTGCTCAACCCGCCCTCTCCCACCTACAACCTCTCACTCTACACCCCGCTACCCTCACACTGCCCTGTCCCATGCCCACCATCCATGGAGGCAGGGTAGGCTGTTGGGTGGGTGGTTATTGGTGGGTAAGGGTGGCGGCTGTGATGATGATAATAGTGACATGGTGGTCGGTTGGGATAGGGTGTGTGGTGACTGTGACAACGACAATAATGGTGTGGTAGTAGGTGAGGGCGTGACAATGATAATAGTAGCATGGTCATGGTTAGACTAAGGGGTGGGTGGTGTTGGTTTATAGGGATGGTGATTTTTACCGACTCGGTGAGGAACCCGGTTCACCTGACCCGAACGAGGATGGGGATTCCCCAGTAGACTGGGTCTTGGGACCGGGGATCCCCAGTAGGTTCAAACCGGGGTTGGGGTCCCCTTACCTGCTCGTACCCGATATATAATTTAATTAGTTTATTTTATTAATATATATCTATATTATTTATTTTCCAAAATTAGGTTTTTAGTTTAATAATTGATTTAAGAATTGAGACTCCACGAGACCACGACCAGTCAACCGCTTCTTCACGTAATAACAATCAGTCTTCACTTCACCAGAAGAATAGCTTCGGGGACCAGGTTTGGAACGGGGAACAATGGAAGTTCAATCAAGGGTTGACCAAAAAAAAAACCCGGGGATGGAATGCTAATCCCCGTATACGCCAGGAACCGGTGCCGTTAATAGAAACCGGGGCCGATTTCGAGGACTGTAAAAACCCGCTCCATCACCGCTCACCGCCCCGTTGCCATGCCTATTGGTTAAGTTGGATGCAAAGAGATGGAATTCAATTTTTTCACTTATGCTAAGAAATGATAAATTCATTAATTTGTGGAATTCAATGGATTTTAAAAGATTCCTACATTTTTATTATGTGAACCAAACATAGAATTTTGTAAATTAGTCAAAGAAATTTTTCATTCCAATTCCTTCAAAATCCATGAAACAAACACCCCTTAGAAACCACCTTTTGACAATTTTTTTTTTGAAATCATTCAAATTTGAAAAGATTTCACAAATATATTTTTATGACTCAGCCAAATTATAAAATCTTGTCACAAACGTTAAGTTGTTTACCCTGTAATAATTTGGCGACAAATTAAACAAAATCTTAAATCAAATTGAATCTTCAAGTATTTGTTCGCGTCTCGTTTCTCACAATTTCTATTTCTAAGTTTTGTAGACAACACATTTTCCAAGACACGATTCGATCTCTGCATACCTTATGATATATAACTTGATATGGCCTTGTTTCTTTGAACCCCACATTCTATTTCTTTACTGTCTTTTCCTATCATAACAATCTACTGTATCCAACCTAATAAAATTCACTACAGAATATTATATCTTTCTACTAAACGTAAGCATAAAAAAGAAACGTGATCGGCTTCTATTCTCACATGTCTCAAAACGAGTTCATATAAACGTTGTCGTTAACTTTGTCGTTAAAATATTTTCCATGCATCTGTAAGCATGTATATTACGATTTTTAATCTTTATGTTTGTCATAAAAATAAAATAAAAATGGGCCTAAATAACCTACTGGGCCACTAAAAGTTGAAGGCCCATTTCAAAACTCTCATACCAAGGCACATAGTCATACACACACAAAATCATCTAATTATTGAAGATGCATTCAAATCTATGTTATACTATAAAGTTTTCAGATACTACTTTTTATATATCAATTAATATTTACTAATGTATATTATTTAAAATTTAAAAATATAAAATAATGGTTTATAAATATTTCTTATAAATTTATGTTTGAATTTATACAGTAAAATTACTGAGAAACATAACTAAATACATCTGATGTTTCATCTCATTTTAAAAAAATTCTGAAAAAACCGTAAATATTTTAAGAATCTGAAAGATCCCATTTCATCAGTTATTCATGATGAATAACCCTAAAATATTCATTAATATCATACATTTTTCATTATTACTTGGGGGTTGTTTATTTACTTCTTAATAGTTCCACTAAAAGACAACATTTGAATCGTTAAGAGGTGAATCTTGTCTGCCTTTTAATGGTTATAAAACCATCTGAATGATTTTGTATCATTGATCTCCTTTAACCATTAAGAGCCCTAATTTCATTGTACATAATTACCAAACAATTATATTTCATTTTGCACTATATCATGAGAGCCTCTTAATCATTCTGACCACTTAATCATTCTGCACCAAATCATTCAGCAATTACCAAACAGTCCCTTATATTCCTTTTATTATCTTGTCTAATTTTATTAATAACTAGTGTAAATAAATAGTGTTACACCAAATTTGTTGTGTTACTATTAATTACACCAAGTTTGGTGTAAAAATCTGGTATCCCCACTTGGTATCGAATTTGGTATTTATGTCCCGTTGGAGATGGTCTAAATCTACTGTTACATACGTTTGAACTAAGAATTTTTTTATTCTATGTAAATTTGACGTTATTGTTTACGATAATCAACAACACCAAGAGTTGGAGAGATTTGGTACGGAAATTTACAGACCACATACGTTTGCATCTTCCTGACATGATTTCATCTTTTTCAAACACGTTTTGAGTTCTAATTTCAATTAAAGCACGTTAAAAAAACTCGGTATTATTTTTTTGCAAATTAGTCCATGCTTGGCCGTTATTGATCCAAGATTAACACAAAAATCGCTTGCACTAACCTGATTAAAAAATGTTTCGAGTAATTATTGATGTTTTCATCCGGATGCTTTTAGAAATCATAGCAAATTTCTATTTACTGTCCATAAACATTGCAAACAGATAAAACAAACTCGTTTTAAATCATGGAATTATTTATCAATCGTAAAAAAAGTTGTAAAATGTGAATGCTTACGAAACCAAAATTCTACGTTTGCATCAATAGACGACGTTTAACCTCTTCCACGGTGTGAACCTTGCCCCTAGGTCAACACAAAGGCGAGACTAGCAATCGCGTTGCCTCTCCTCGGCTCACTTCACTACCTTTAGAGAAAAGAGTCACCTAGGCTCGAGACATGCCTCCTATCGTGCTTTCTTTCCCGCCCCCTACTTAACTTAAGAATCCAAAGGTCCCTGATAATGGGGAGGATCCCTTTGACATCGATGTTTTGTTGGAAAGCTGGCCAGCAACAACGAGCAGCGGGTCAGCAGAAACGGGCACGTCGGTGGATCAGCTAGAATCTGGATGCGTGCCGGTTTCCCGTCACTAGAGCCTTTTCCCAGTTCACGGAGCCCCAACGAGCTACGCTTACCTTGCTTAGCCATTGAAGAACAGACCCATTTCTCTATGTCGTCGTCTCATCAATGAGCGTAGATTCTATTATTGTTTATGACAGATGTTGACAAATTTTAGGAACAAGATTTTCAACAAGTTTGGAAAATAAGATCACTTCTTAATTCTAAATCTTTTCCTTATTACATCATCTTCGTATCGATAATTCATTGACGACAAAGTTTATAAAACATTTTAAATAAATGTTTATTTTCGAGAAATATGACGTGAATTTAAAATGATAAATTAGAGGATGGGGATTTATAATACATTTTAAATAGATAATGATAAAATTATGAACTTTTCAACATAAATTTTGGAAAGGTTTAGGATCGGAGAAGTTTAGGGAAATATATTTTTATTAATGTTGAACTCAAACCAATTGTTAAAAGCGAGCGACTCCATTGACTCGACCAACAATCGGAAAAATTTGACGGCTCGGATCAACTTGAAAAGCTAGTGGAATAGTCAAATAAATCTTTTAGAAAAATTCATATTTTTGTTTATAATTTTTGAAGGTTGAAAATTCTCTAAACAGTTTTGCATTTTCTGCTATCATACCGTGAGTGTAAATTGTTTCTTCCCCACTTTTATACGACAATGAAAACATTATCTCTCCGTTTAATAAGAGTGTGAAACTTTTAATATGTAAAACGACCAAAATGTTAAGAGCAAGGGTTAAAAGTGCAAAATTTCAAAGTTTAAGTCGCACAAGGATGGTGGTGCACAACATTTGACCGATGATTTGAGATATTACATGGGTGTCGTTGAATTAGTGTTCCCTGTTGTGTAGTGTGATTCTCGTGGTCCAGTTGTATCTGTAAGATGATGGATTTCAACCACCATCATTATCAAGATGTTTCAAACCTTAAAAGTAAAATTTGAGCACATTAATGGACCAAAAAGAGGATTTTTATGTTAAAATGTTGAAAATCATATTGCATTTGTGATTATCGAGAAAAGAACGAGTAAACGTGAGTTAGAGATGGTCCATATATACTTAGAACTGACGGTAGCGGTGTTGTGGGGCGCCAAATCTCGGTCCATGTTATGGATCGAATATAGGTCAATTTTGAGTCAAAAGTCAGAGTTGGTATATGACTCATGTAAAGGGGCTGGCTTGAACGCTTATCCGGTTGAGCCGTCACAAGTTGGGTCGAGGGCCATTTGGGGTTGACTCACAAATTTCCTGATGTTTTAAATCATACCGTAGATCATTAAAGATGCAATTTTCACCCCAAAATTAATTATTTGAAAATTTTAGAAATTTCTAAAGGTCAATATTTCATCAAAATGGATCGCATGCTCATATGTTTTCGATTTTTAGAAACCTACTTTCAAAAGCTTGATTTTGATGTCTACAATAAAACAGAACTTATCAAACAAGATTAATCAATTTTCTTTTGGGCTCCAATATTATAATAATATCTTTCTTTCACATATTTATGATATGTTTCTTTAATCGTATCAAATATACAGTATGTTTCCTTAGTTGCATATAAAACAGTATGTTCGCAAGCACTCGAACATGAGAGCAAGGGATCATCCAACGAATGGACCGGCAAACAAGATTGATGCTATTACCAGTGCCAAGCATCAAGCAAGTTATAATGATCAATCGGTTTGGACGTCAGACCATCCGTTCCCTCCCATTTTGTCTCACCTTCTACAATAGAGCTCTTGAAAAATGACGAAAATGCTCTTAACGAAACGATATCTTGACCATTCTTTTGATATTTTTGTCACATTTCAGTCACAAATGTTCCACAAAAGTTGCATAATAACGTATTTCACCACAAAATTATTTAAGTTGCGAAATGTGTCATTTTTGCTATAATTCATACTTTGGAATTCTATGAGATATTTTTACGACATTTTATACTTCACTGGAAAATATGATATACAGATAAATCCAAGGATCTTTTTTTTTTATACCGAATATAGTACAGCTTGTACAAAAAGGTTAACATACCTCGATGTTAGGATACATTCCGAGAGTTTAGACATATTTAGGATCCAAAAAGTTAGCAGATTTGTAATACAAACATTTAGTATATAATAATACAATATTAAAATAAGATTACGTCTTCCATGCTAGGAAATAGGTTGTGGATGCCCAAAAATTTAAACGTCCTATCTAAAGGGATTGTAATAAGTTTTTAAGATACTTTTAAGCCTTCTAATAAATTTTTAGCACACTTTTCATAATGCAAAGAGTCACGTTAGCAATTTTATAAAAAGCGTCCTACAAATTCCGTGTCCTATAAAATTGTTAATGTGACGCGTTGTATTAAAAATGTTCTAAAAGACTTGTTAAGATGTTCAAAAACGTTCTATAAACTTATTACAAGATTTTTAGATAAGATATATTATTTTTGGTTCCTATAAATTAAGTCTTATAAAATGGTCTATTAAAACGTTTAGCATTTGATAACGTCTTATAAACCTAAATCAAAGTACGAAAGCATGAACAAACGAAAGGTCAAAGAGGGGACCCGTAAACATACAATTACATCATTTTAGGATTCCCTGCCGGCCAATCCATGCAACATGCATCATCTTTTCTACTCAACCCTAAATCTTGTGGATTTATTTAATTAATTAAAGATTATTTATATAAAGGTCGATTTTTATATAAAAAGACTATGGGGTCTGTTTGTTTTTTAAAAATTACCTTTTAATATCTCTGAAGTCTGATTCGTTCAGACGTTTGGGTATTAAGAACGTTTGTTTTATTTCTAAAATAAGAGCTTAAATTAGGCCTTGTTTTTTTTTACTTAAAAAAAAAACTCTTATCAACCTTTTATGTTTGATTCGTTAAGAGGTAAGACCATTCAGACTGTTTGTTTTTTCCAGTTTTTCAGAGACAGTTATGTCTTATTGTCCTCTTATCTGGTAAGAAGTAAACCAACTTTTTATTTGCCTCTTATTGTTTTTCAAACTCTCAAGAACGTTGCTTCTCAATCGATTAACCTTAATCGATCATTTCTCTCAATCGAATCTTACTAAAATCAATCCTTACATCTTACAATTGACTTATTTTAATAGAATTTCAATGTGTTAAATACCATACATAATATATTTTCGTTTAAATGAATGTTAATTATATGATTTAGATGTAAATTTCTAATGATGATGAATAAATATGTAAAAATTGTATAATTTTTTTATAAATTTAACACTATAATTTTTTAATTGGTAAAATAGACAATTTAAACAAATTCAAGCGTTAATCAGCTTACAAAAACAAACAGTCTTATTGATTCAGATTTCAGACTTCAGCACCACCTCTTATAAATCAGTAGTGAAATAAGATTTCAAACTTCAGCACCTTTTAAAAAAACAAACGCCACTTAAATGTCCTCTGAAATTTTAAGTGGTAAACGCATCCCTTAATACCTCTTAATCCTAATCCGTCCTCTATCAAATGGTTCATATTTTGGAAGTTGGAAGAGATTTGTTAGCAAAAACTATTTATCTTTTATACTTTTGTAAAAGAACTATTTATATATTTATATTTTTGCACTAGTTTGATCGATTCAGATTTCAGAATTCAAACGTAAATACAAACAATATTATTGATACAAATTTTAGACTTCTAGACCAACTATTATAAATCAGAAGTAAAATCAGACTTCAGACTTTAGCAACTCTTAAAAAAGAAACGATACCTAATTATCATTAAAAGATAAGAAGAGGAGGTTTATGTATGAGTTATTGAAAAAAATCAGAAAAAGATCTACTTAAAAATGTATTTAAATGGATTTCTTTTAATATAAAATTTTCATTATTTTTCTTATTTATTAATTTAGTTTTTTATTTAAACCTCCTATTATTAATATAATAAAATAAAATAAAATAAATAAATAAACCCTAAACAATGCAACAAGTCATCTTCTCCACCTACACGTGACGAAGACAACGAGGGTTAACAAATTATGGTCGTCTTTCTAGTTGGTTGTCACAAGAAGTATTCATATCATAATGATGATGTTTGATTGGTTTAAATTTGGACTTTAAAGGTAAAAAGTGTTTGAAGGTTTCAGGTTCAAATCCAATGGGAAATAAAAATCTTTTTGTGAACGTGGAGGTTCAAATGTGGTGACTCTGAATTATCCGAGAAACGGATGTCCTCAAATTTGTCGACTCGTATAACGGGTTGGATATTCAGGTTAATAAAATTAATTTTTACCAACTTTTATTATAACAGAAATTTTGTATTAAAATATAATTTATTTTGTATTTATTTTATATTTTAATGAAAAACTTTTTGCAGTAACAACGAGATATTTAAATAAAAAAAATTAATAGTGTCTTGAGGAAGGTTTTATTTTATTTTTTCACAAATATTTTATTATATGTTTTTTAGATTATTTAGTTATACTGAAGAAATAATATGTTGTTTTAATTGAAACTACATGAGAGACAAATAAATATCTAGTAATTAGAAAAGAAATTTTATTTAAGTTAATCTATACTATATTATAAATCATTTGACAAAAACTCTTAAAAATCATTCTTTATGCATGAAGTTCTGTGTATTAATGCATATTACTTAAAATTTAAGATTACAAGTAAATTGTACGTAAGTACAACTTATTAAAGCTYCATTTTTTAATTCGTATAACTAACTGTAGATAAACATAATCAAATACATGATACACATATCATTTTAAATATAAAAAATCTAAAATATAATCAAGATAATCATTGAATTCTAAGAATCATTATCTTTATAAAATTTTATTGTTAAACCAAAAATAAATTACTTCACTAAATCGTAAAAACATTATATTTCTCAAAACCACATAAATTGTATTATATCAACAGAAACAAAAAAAAACAAAAAAAAACATTAAAATGAAGATATATCTTGATGCAATGTATGAGTACCCTTCTAATATAATAAAATGAGAAAGATTTATAAAAAAAATAATGGTAAGGGTATCTTAGTAGTGAAACCTTGTCCACACGGTTTACTTCTTCTTACTACTTCCAAACACGTGAATAGAATCCATTGACTTTGTATTTACAAATGAATAGTATTGGAATGCATGCTACCTCCTTTCTTTTCTTCTACATCTTCTCTTCTTCTTTAATGCCATTACCCTCACTCTAAGTTCAATCACACGTATCTCTCTCTCTCTCTCTCTCTCTTTCTCTCTCTCTCTCTCTCTCTCTATATATATATATATATGAATTTAACTGAATGAAAACTAATTAGTTTGTGGTAACTGTGAGTTCCAATCTTAATCATAAATCAATAGATAAATTAAAAAAATTATAATTTTAGTAATTTTGAATTAAAATTTTAATGCAAAAACATTTTAGGTATTTTAAAACTCTTCTCTCTCCGTCCTCCGGTGATACCACAGTGGTATCACAATGCATCTTATATGTGCTTGTGTATCACACTGAGGTTGTTTGTGTGGTCGATCGGAGATGTAACACAATGGTATCATAATGTATCTTATATGTGATTGAGTATCACACTTTGTCTTTTTTTTTATTTAACAAAGTCAATATTTTTAGATATCACAGTGGTATCATTGGAGGACGGGGAAGGAGAGAGAAGAGAGGAGAGAGGAAAGAAAATAACTAAAATGTTTTTGCATTAAAACTTTAATTCAAAATTACCAAAATTATAAATTTTTTAATTTATCTATTGATTTGTGGTTGAGATTGAAATCTCATGGTTACCACAAACTAGTCAGTTCTCCCTTGATGAACTCATATATGTACTATATTATAAAACATTTGATAAAAACTCTTAAAAACCATTTTTATGCATAAAGTACTGTTTATTAATGTATGTTACTTAAAACTTAAGATTACAAGTAGATTGTGCGTAAGTACAACTTATTAAATCTCCATATCTGAATTTGTGTAACTAACT